>NC_133324.1:70625792-70750792 GCF_042186555.1 Aquarana catesbeiana
TAATGACAGCAGCAGCACAATGTAAACATCAAATGCCACCTGCATTAAACGACCACGTAATCCAACAGCAGAGGGAAAACTCAAGTCACAATTGTGCAAAAGGGAGATTTTTTTTTTTTTTAATTATTTAGATTCTAATTGGTCTCCCTTATCCAACGTGTCTAGTGCATACGCACCTTCCCTGATTCAGAGAGGCTGTGAAAAAAAATCCAGCAAATGAAAAAGTACAGGAGAAAAGGGGGCTGCGAAGTGCCCGGGGCTACGTATCCTGTCCAAACTTCCGAAAGCCATCTCTCAGGGCAGGAAATTCATTTCGGACGAGTCTATGAAAAAAAAAAAAAAAAAAAAAAAAAAAAAAAAAAAAAGGTCCAAGAGGCCAGCCCCACGGTCATCTAAAAAAAAAAAAAGCATGCAACGTCTTTAGCGGGACACATGTAAGAAATAAAGACAAAAAATATATAGATACACAAAGGCACACATACATAGAGACATCACAAGGAGAAACGCTGCATCTGCTAAGCAGGGTTACTAAAGCAAGTGGGACACTGTTGGAATCCAAACAGCATTTTTTTTTTTTAACTCTCTCTCTCCCTCTCTGCCCCCCCCCCCAAGTCAACAAAGAGACACAAAAAGTACATGAAAACATTGCAAGGAGGCACCTGGGGAAAAGCATTTTACTTGGTAATTACAAGAGATCAGCGCTGGGTCCCCTACACAGAATAAGAAGACGAGCCACTTTTTTTTTTTTTTTCTCTTCTCTTCTCTATGGAAGTGCCAGAGAGAGAAAAGCTGCAAGGGATGGGAAGACTTCCAGATCACCAGGCTGGATACACAAGTAACAACAGATCTACCACAGTGCAAAAATTCAACACAACACCACCAATTAAAAAAAAAAAAAAAATTAGGATAAAAAAAAAAAATATTTAAAAAAAAAAAAAAAAAATTTTTATATAAATAAAATTATATAAATATAATTAAAAATAAATAAGAAATAAGACAACACTAAGTTAAAAAAAAAAATAATCCAATAAAAAATAAGATATAAAAAAAAATGTAATTATTAAAAGAAAAGACATTGATTAAAAAAATATATATAGAATAGATGGTATAATAAAATTAATATATGAAAAAGTAAAATTAATAAAAGAAAAGACATTGGTTAAAAAAATAAATAAAATAAAAACTGAATAGATTATATAATAAAAATAACATATAAAAAAAAAAGAAAAGACATTGATAAAAAAAAAAAAAAAAATAGAATAGAATGGACAATAAAAATAAGATATATATAAAAAAATGAAATAATTAAAATGAAAAACAACACTAAATAAAAAAATGTAAAAATTAAAAAAAAAATTAAAAAAAATAAACAAAAAAGATATATAGATATAGATATAGATATATAAATATATATCTATATATATATAGATAGATAGAGATACATATATATATATATATATATATATATATATATATATATATATATATATATATATGTAATAAGTAATATATAAAAAAACACTAAGTTAAGAAATTAGCATAACAAATAAAATTGAAATAATAAAAAAGTATAAAAAAAATAATACTAAGTTAATTAAAAAAATGCATAAAAAATAAAATAATAAATAAGGTATACAAAAAGACAATACTAAGTTAATAAAAAATAAATAAATAAGATATAAAAAAGACAATACTAAGTTAATAAAAAAATAAAATAGAAAAAAATAAAATGAAAATAATAAATAAGGGAGCTCAGAATAACAATAAAAAAAAGTTAGCTTAAATAAAGTAGTGATATAAAGAATAAAACAATGGCAAGTAAAAAAAAAATAATAATAAAATGAGTGTAAAAAAATAAAATATTAAGATAAAATATAATATATAAAAAATGAGACAACACAAAGTTAAAAAAAATAGAATTAAAAAATAAAATACAAATAGTAAAAAAAATAATAACAAGAAGTTAAAAAAGTTAACATGCATATAAAATAAAAAATGTATTAAGGAAGTTAAAAAGAAAATGAAAGTGAATAAAAAATATTAAAAATAAGACAACACCAAGTTCAAAATATCAAATAATAGGACAAACACAGAGTGTTTAGTAACATTATCATAAAAAAATGAATCAAAATAAAATAGGATAAATGTAAAATGAAATATTAAAAAAAAAAAATGAAAAAAAAAAAAAAAATACTAGCAAAAGTGGGCATATTTACCATGGGCATCCAACTGCAACTACTCAGGTAAGAGTTTATGTTTTATTCATTTTTTTTTTAGCTCGGCTAAATTTGGATTGGATGGGGGTGGGGGGGGTCTTTAGAGTTTTTTTTTTTTTTTTTTTTTTTTGGTCAATGTCCACTGTGGCTTTCTCTTACCGCACTGAAATCCAGTAAATCACTCAGCTCTTTGTCCGTCCCTAAGGCAGCCATTCGCTGTTGGTGATTCATTTTAGGAAAGGACAGTGACACCTAGGAACATGGGGAGCAGTCACCACTAGGCCTGCGCATCAGGAAAGGGTTAACAACAGGAGAGGAAAAGAGGGAGGGAAAAAAAAAAAAACAAAAACAAAAACAAACCACTGCCAGGAGGAATAATAATAATAATACTAATAATAAAAAATAAAAAAAAGCGGCGAAGAAGAAGAAGGGGTGAAGCGGAGCCCGAAAGCCGCAAAAACAGCACTATTCGGGGTGCCCAATCCCAGACCCGAGTAGTGCTGTTTTGGGCTGAATTGGGCTCGGCAGTGGCGGCGCTCCGGCCCCTCCTCCTTGCCCGCCCGTCACTCGTGTACGGCTCGCGGGGTGGGCGTGGCTACTTACGGCTTTGGACGGGGTAAAAAAAAAAAGGGGGGGGCGCGGTGTGTGAGAGTGTGGCGCCGGGGCTCCGCCTCCTCAGCTCCCTCCTGCCGGTGTGATTGGTGCCAGGCTCCGGCACAAACAATAGGGGGGGAGCAAAGCGGGACAAGTCGTCCCCCCCCCCCCCACCCACTTCTTCCAAAAAAACTTCTCAGTCAGTCGGAGGAGATGTGAGGGGCTCTTGGTGGGCTGTGTGCCGGGCACCCCCCCGAGATCTCCAGCAGTTGTAGCAATGCAGGGCGGCAGCAGCAGAGAGAGTAGTGTGTGAGCTTCCCCTGGCTCAGTGTGTGCTGGAGGCAGGCATCGGCTAGCTGTGAGGCTGGGAGTGGAGGAGGAGGATGAGGAGGAGGTGGGAGTGGAGTAAAAGAAGAGGGGGGGGGGGAATATAGAAGAGATTCAACCCCCCTCCCCTCTCCTCTTCTCTCCGCACTACCACCACCTCAGAGACTCCGAAGGCCCCCCACCACCGGTTACCGCTTATCACCGATCCCCCCCCCCCCTTACCCTTCGCTTGCCGTATCGTCACCGTCCTGTCTTTAGTTTGGGATCTTCAAATTCCAGCCATGTGATCTCTTTCCTATTAATAACATCAGCAACAAGTCCCAATTTTTACACCGGCCGGGTGGCCACCTCAGAGACAGACGCACACAGAACTGGGTCCTCCTGATGGGTCGTCAATTCGTCATCCCTCATTGAGCTGTATCCTACTTCCCTCCGTCCTGCCTTTAGTTTGGGATCTTCAAATTCCAGTCCTGTGATCTCTTTCCTATAAATAACATCAGCAACAAGTCACAATTTTTATACCAGCCAGGTGGCATCCTCAGGGACTAGGTCCTCCTGGTGGGTCGTCATTCCTCAGTGAGCTGTATCCTACTTCCCTCCATCCTGCCTTTAGTTTGGGATCTTTAAATTCCGGCCATGTGATCTTTTTCCTATTAATAACATCAGCAACAAGTCCCAATTTTTACACCGGCCAGGTGGCCACCTCAGAGACAGCCGCGCACAGGACTGGGTCCTCCTGGTGGGTCGTCATCCCTCAATGAGCTGTATTCTACTTCCCTCTGTCCTGCCTTTAGTTTGGGATCTTCAAATTCCAGCCATGTGATCTCTTTCCTATTAATAACATTAGCAACAAGTCCCAAATTTTACACCAGCCAGATGACAACATCAGAGATAGAGGCACAAGACTACGACCCCTAGTTGGTGATCACCAGTGACAGCCCTCCCATGAGCAGTGTCTTGCTTCCCTTCTCTCTGCCTTTACTTTGGGATCTTCAGATTTTAGCCCTGTGATCTCTTTCCTATTAATAGCTTCAGCAACAAGTTCCAATTTTTATACCAGGCAGTTGGCAACCTCAGGGACTGGTTCGTCCTGATGGGTCGTCATCCCTCAATGAGCTGTATCCTACTTCGCTACGTCCTGCCTTTAGTTTGGGATCTTCACATTTCCGGCCCTGTGATCTCTTTCTTATTAATAACATTGGCAACAAGTCCCAATTTTTATACCGGCCAGGTGGCATTCTCAGGGACAGGGTCCTCCTGGTGGGTCGTCATCCTTCAATGAGCTGTATCCTACTTTCCTACGTCCCGCCTTTATCTTGGGATCTTCAAATTCCGGCCCTGTGATCTCTTTTCTAAAAACATCGGCAACAAGTCCAATTTTTTTACACCAGCCGGGTGACAACATCAGAGACGGAGGCTCAGGACTACGACCCCCCTGCCTTTAGTTTGGGATCTTCAAATTTTGGCCCTGTGATTTCTTTCCTATTAATAACTTCAGCAACAAGTTCCAATTTTTACACCGGCCAGGTGGCCACCTCAGGGTTAGCCGCACACAGGACTGGGTCCTCCTGGTGGGTCGTCATCCCTCAATGAGCTGTATCCTACTTCCCTCCATCCTGCCTTTTGTTTGGGATCTTCAAATTCTGGCCCTGTGATCTCTTTCCTATTATTAACAACAAGTCCCAATTTTTTTACCAGCCAGGTGGCCCCCTCAGGCACTGGGTCCTCCTAGTGGGTCATCATCCCACAATGTCCTAATTCCCTTCATTCTGCCTTTAGTTTGGGATCTTCAAATTCCAGACATGTGATCTCTTTCCTAATAATAACATCGGCAACAAGTCCCAATTTTTACACCGGCCAGGTGACATCAGAGACGGAGGCAGAGGACCCAAGTTGGTGGTCATCATTGACAGCCCTCCCATGAGCAGCGTCTTGCTTCCCTTCGCTCTGCCTTTAGTTTGGGATCTTCAAATTTTGGCCCTGTGAGCTCTTTCCTATTATTAACATCAGCATCAAGTCACAATTTTTATGCTGGCCAGGTGGCCACCTCAGGGACTGAGTCCTCCTGGTGGGTAAACATCCCTCAATGAGCTATATCCTACTTCGCTACGTCCTGCCTTTAGTTTGGAATCTTCAAATTCCAGCTCCGTGATCTCTTTCCTATTAATAACATCGGCAATAAGTCCCAATTTTTATACCAGCCAGGTGGCAACCTCAGGGACTGGGTCCTCCTAATGGGTCGTTATGCCTCATTCAGCTGTATCCTACTTCCCTACGTCCTGCCTTTAGTTTGGGATCTTCAAATTTCCAGCCCTGTGATCTCTTTCTTATTAATAACATTGGCAACAAGTCCCAATTTTTATTCATTCTCAGGGACAGGGTCCTCCTGGTGGGTCATCATCCTTCAATGAGCTGTATCCTACTTTCTTACGTCCTGCCTTTAGCTTGGGATCTTCAAATTCCGGCCCTGTGATCTCTTTTCTAATAACATCGGCAACAAGTCCCATTTTTTTACACCAGCCGCGTGACAACATCAGAGACGGAGGCACAGGACTACGACCCCCCTGCCTTTAGTTTGGGATCTTCAAATTTTGGCCCTGTGATTTCTTTCCTATTAATAACTTCAGCAACAAGTTCCAATTTTTACAACGGCCAGGTGGCCACCTCAGAGGTAGCCGCACACAGGACTGGGTCTTCCTGGTGGGTCTTCATCCCTCAATGAGCTGTATCCTACTTCCCTCCATCCTGCCTTTTGTTTGGGATCTTCAAATTCTGGCCCTGTGATCTCTTTCCTATTATTAACAACAAGTCCCAATTTTTTTACCAGCCAGGTGGCCCCCTCAGGCACTGGGTCCTCCTAGTGGGTCATCATCCCATAATGTCCTAATTCCCTTAATTCTGCCTTTAGTTTGGGATCTTCAAATTCCAGACATGTGATCTCTTTCCTAATAATAACATCGGCAACAAGTCACAATTTTTACACCGGCCAGGTGACATCAGAGACGGAGGCAGACGACCCAAGTTGGTGGTCATCCTTGACAGCCCTCCCATGAGCAGCGTCTTGCTTCCCTTCGCTCTGCCTTTAGTCTGGGATCTTCAAATTTTGGCCCTGTGAGCTCTTTCCTATTATTAACATCGGCATCAAGTCACAATTTTTATGCTGGCCAGGTGGCCACCTCAGGGACTGAGTCCTCCTGGTGGGTAAACATCCCTCAATGAGCTGTATCCTACTTCCCTTCGTTCTGCCTTCAGTTTAGAATCTTCACAATTCCAGCCCTGTGATCTCTTTCCTAATAATAACATCGGCAACAAGTCATATTTTTTGCACCAGCCAGGTGACCTCAGAGAGTCATCATTGACCTCTTCCCCCCCATGAGTTGGGTTTTGCTTCCCTTCAATTTGCCTTTAGTTTAGGACGTTCAACTTTCTTTATGATGTCTTTTACTAACATTGGCAACAAGTTCAATTTTTTACCGGCCAGGTGGCAATCTCAGAGATGGCCACCTGGTTGTTCTCATCATTGGTCCCTCAGTGAGCAGCATTCTACTTCCCTTCCTTCTGCCTTTAGATTGGGATGTTCAAATGTCTGCCTTATTAGCTTTTTCATATTAATAACATTGGCAAGAAGTCCTCTTTATGTAACCGAAAGGGGAACAGGACTTTGACCTCCTGGTTGGATGTTGTCATTGACTCCCCTCCCACGAGCAGCCTCCTGCTTCCCTTCGCTCTGCCCTTAGTTTAGGATGTTCAGGTTTCTACAAATATGGGCCTTATGATCTCTTTTCTTTTAATAACATGGGCAACAAGTCTCATTTTCTACACCGGCCAAGTGACAACCTCAGAGACAGCGACACAGGACTATGACCCCCAGTTGGTGGTCGTCATTGACCCCCCTCTAATAAGCAACGTTTTGCTTCCCTTCACTTTGCCTTCAGTTCAGGATATTCAAGCTTCTACAAATATGGGCATTATGATCTCTTTTCTTTTAATAACATTGGCAACAAGTTCTATTTTTTTTTTTATACCGGCCAGGTGGCAACTTTAGAGATGGATGGATGGGACTGGGTCCTCCTGGTGGGTCATCGCCCTATGATCCCTTTCCTGTTAATAACATTGGCAACAAGTCCCATTTATGTTACCCGCCAGGTGGCAACCTCCTGGATGGTGGTTGTTTTTGACCCCCCCCCCCCATAAGCAGAGTCTTTCTTTCCTTTCATTTTGCCTTTGGTTTAGGATGTTCAATTTTTCTTATGATCTCATTTCTTTTAATAACAAGTTCTATTTTTTCGTATACTGGCCAGGTGACACACATGGCCTCCTGGTTGGTCTCACCATTGACCCCTTAGTGAGCAGCATCCCAATTCCCTTCTTTCTGCCTTTAGTTTGGGATCTTCAAATGTCAGCCTTATTAGCTCTTTCTTATTAATAATATTGGCAGCAAGTCCTTATTATGTTACCAGCCGGGTGACAAACTCAAAGATGTTGACACATAACCATGTCCTTTTGGTTGGTGGTCGTCATTGACTCCCCCCATGTGCAGCATTTTCCTTCCCTTCACTCTGCCTTTAGTATAGTAGCTAGTTCAGGATTCTACAAATACTGGCCCTGTGATCTCTTTTCTTTTAATAATTTAGGGAATAAGTTCTATTTTTTTGTACTGGCTAGGTTGCAAGCTTAGAGACAGTTGCATAAGACTGGGTCCTCCTGGCTGGTCATCAAAATGCCCCCCCCCCTCCCACGAGCAGTATCGTCCTTCTCTTCCTTCCACCTTTAGTTTGGGATCTTCAAATTACGGCCCTATGATCTCTTTCCAACTTATAACATTGGCAACAAGTCCCATTTATGTTACCGGCCAGGGGACAACCTCAGAGATGAAGGCACATGACTATGACCTCCTGATTGGTGGTCGTCATTGACCCCCCCATGAGCAGCATCTTGCTTCCCTTCATTTTGCCTTTAGTTTGTATGTTCAAGTTTCTACAAATGCCTGCCTTATGATCTCTTTCCTATTAATAACTTTGGCAACAAGTCCCATATATGTTTCTGACCAGGTGGCAACCTCAAATTAACAGCACGGGGCTCCAGATGCTGAGTATCCTCCTGGCTGGTGGTCTCTGTCGTTCCCCTCTATGAGCAGCATGCTGTTTCTTTTCATTCTGCCTTTAGTTTGGGATGTACATCCTAAGTTCTCCATTCAGGTCGTCAACTTTTCTGGGATAAAACACCACCCTTATAAGTTCTTTCCTATTAATGATGTTGGCAACAAGTCCCATCTTTTTATACCGACCAGGTGGCAATCTCAAAGACAGCTGTGCGAGACTCCAGATGCTGTATGTCTTCCTGGTTGGCGATCAACTTTGACCCCATATGAGCAGCATCTTTTGTCCCTTCGTTCTGCCTTTAGTTTGGGATGCACATCATGAGTTCTCCAAACCATTCAGGTTGTCATTTTTTCTGGGGAAAAAAACACCCTTATGAGCTCCTTTCTGTCAATAACATTGTCACCAAGTCACATTTTTAACACCGGCTGGGTGGCAACTTTAGAGATGGCTGCGCAGGACTCTGGATGCTGTATGTCCTCCTGGTTGGTGGTCATCATTGACATGAGTTGTGTCTTGCTTCTCTTTGTTCTGCCTTTAGTTTGTATGTTCAAGTTTCTACAAATGCCTGCCTTATGATCTCTTTCCTATTAATAACTTTGGCAACAAGTCCCATATATGTTTCTGACCAGGTGGCAACCTCAAATTAACAGCACGGGGCTCCAGATGCTGAGTATCCTCCTGGCTGGTGGTCTCTGTCGTTCCCCTCTATGAGCACCATGCTGTTTCTTTTCATTCTGCTTTTAGTTTGGGATGTACATCCTAAGTTCTCCATTCAGGTCGTCAACTTTTCTGGGATAAAACACCACCCTTATAAGTTCTTTCCTATTAATGATGTTGGCAACAAGTCCCATCTTTTTATACCGACCAGGTGGCAATCTCAAAGACAGCTGTGCGAGACTGTAGATGCTGTATGTCTTCCTGGTTGGCGATCAACTTTGACCCCATATGAGCAGCATCTTTTGTCACTTCGTTCTGCCTTTAGTTTGGGATGCACATCATGAGTTCTCCAAACCATTCAGGTTGTCATTTTTTCTGGGGAAAAAACACCCTTATGAGCTCCTTTCTGTCAATAACATTGTCACCAAGTCACATTTTTAACACCGGCTGGGTGGCAACTTTAGAGTTGGCTGCGCAGGACTCTGGATGCTGTATGTCCTCCTGGTTGGTGGTCATCATTGACATGAATTGTGTCTTGCTTCTCTTTGTTCTGCCTTTAGTTTGGGATGTTGAGGCCAAAAGTTAAAGTTCCTACAAATGGCAACCTTATCTTTTTTCTATTAAAAACATGAGCAACAAGTCCCATTTTTTTACCTGCCAGGTGGCAACCCCAGATGGACACACAGGACCCATGATGCTGAATGTCCTCCTGGTTGGTGGTTGCCATTAACCATCTATGAGCAGTGTCTTGGTTCCCTTTGTTCTGCTTTTAGTTTTTGGATGCATGTCTTGAGTTCTCCAAATCATTCAGGTTGTAATTTTTGGGGGAAACATTTCACCTTTATGACCCCCTTCCTATTAATGACATTGGCAACAAGTCCCATTTACAGTATGTTGCCAATCAAGTGGCAACCTCAGAGACAGATGCATAGGACTCTGAATGCTGTGTCCTTCTGGTTGGTGGTCATCACTGACCCCACTTTGAGCAGCGTCTTTCTTCCCTTCATTCTGTCTTATTTCAGGATGCATGACTCTCCAAATAGATCAGGTCATCCCCTTTTCTGGGAAAAAAAAACACCATTATAATCTTTTTCCTATTAATAACATTAACAAATCAAATTTTTTATACCCACCAGGAGGCACCCTCAGGGATGGCAGCATGGGACTCCAGATGCTGAGTGTCCTCCATGCTGGCAGTCATCATTTAAACCCTTTGAGCAGTGTCATCATGTTTCTGTTGATTCTGCTGTTCGTGATGTTGAGGGGAACCATTCAGGTTGCTACAAATACCAGCCCTATGATCGTTTTCCTATTAACAACATTGACAACAAGTCCCATTTTTGTAACTTCAGAGGTGGACACACAGGACTCGGAATACTGGGTTTTCTCCTGGTTGGTTTATTCCCTAGAGGAATAAAATGGCGATAATTGCAATTTTTTAATGTCACATGGTATTAGGACAGCCGATTGCAAATGCAATTTTTTGGGGAAAATACACTTTAATGAATTAAAAAAAAAAAACCCAAAATATTTACCCCGATTTTTCATATAATGTGAAGATGATGTTACGCCGAATAAACAAATAAATAAATATATATATTTCCATAGGCGACAATGTAACCACTTCAGCTCCGGAAGGTTTTACCCCCTTCCTGACCAGGCCATTTTTTGCGATACGGCACTATTTTACTTTAACTGACAATTGCGCGGTCGTGCAAAGCTGCACCCAAATAGAATTGTTGTCCTTTTTTTCCCACAAATAGAGATTTCCTTTGGTGGTATTTGATCACCTCTGCGGTTTTTATTTTTTTGCGCTATAAACAAAAAGGCCGACAATTTAAAAAAAGACAATATTTTTTAGTTTCTGCTATAACACACATCTAATTAAAAAAAATGTAAAAAATCTAATTTCTTCATCAGTTTAGGCCAATTTGTAATCTGCTACATATTTTTGGTTAAAAAAAATCCCAAAAAGCATATCTTGATTGGTTTGCGCAAAAGTTATAGCGTCTACAAACTATTGGATAGATTCATGGACTTTTATTTTTCTTTTTTATTGTTTTTACTAGTAATGGTGGCGATCAGCGATTTTTAGCATGACTGCGACATTGCGGTGGACAAATCTGATATTAAGTGACACTTTTTGGGGACCAGTGACACTAATACAATGATCAGTGCTAAAAAAAACATGCACTGTCACTGTACTAATGACACTGGCAGGGAAAGGGTTAACATCAAGGGCGATTTCTTACTGTGTGGGAGATGGACTGACTCGAGGAAGCGAGACATCTGTGTTTCTGATTAGCAGGAATCACAGATCTCTCTCTTTCTGTCTGACAGAACGACGGTCTGCCTTGTTTACATAGGCAGACCACCGTTCTGTCTCTCCAGTGAATGATTACGGGTGGCCAGCAGCCATCACGGCTGCCAGACCTGCTGTGTCCAATCACAGCGGGAGCGCGGCTCTGGCGGCACGCGCGCGCACTCAAGAGCCAATAAAAGAAATCACGTACAGGTATGTGACTTTGTGCTTAAGGGCTGCCTGCTGCAGTATATGCACGTGGGGTGGTCCTTTAGTGGTTTAACGCCTTTATGGGTCACCTGTTTAGTTATGCGTTCGCTTCTGCTCTCGAGCATGGGGGGATGGGGGCTCTTTACATTTTTTTTTCTTATTTATTTTACTTTTTATTTTTACACTGTCCCTTTAATTTTTTTTTATCACTTTTATTCCTATTACAACGAATATAAACATCCCTGTAATATAAATAAGGATGACAGGTCCTCTTTATGGAAAAATCTGGGGTCAAAAAGACCCCAAATATCTTTTTACCTTTAAAAGCAAGATCCAAAAAAAAAAAAAAAAAAAAATTTTTTTTTGCTTTAAAAAATTTAAAAAAAAAAATGATTTACTTTTAGCCTGGGCCGGAAGTGATGTCATGATGTCGCTCCAGTCCTCCAAGGCCATAGAGCTGCTCAAAGAGTATCTGCTTTTTGATCGCCTATGGGAGCAGCCGGCCGCACAGTTGGATCATTTCTTGGGCGAAGCCGCAGAAACAGTAAGCCCAAGAGACGTCCTCTTCTGTCGCTTCAGAAACCGTTCCAGCAGCTCATGAGCTGCTCAGAACGGTTTCATGGGAAAAGCCAGCTACCAGCTGCAAGAAACGATAACCGGGGCTATGGCTGATATCTTCTGCCATAATCCCGGTAAACCACTTGCAAACCGCAACGTATACATACATATTGTATTGTATTGAGGCGATTCAGTTCGCAATTTGTAGCGCTTTACAAATTATTCATTCATTCATTCATTGTGGTTGGCAAGTGGTTAGATAATCTTCATTTTAATTCACTCAGCCTGGTTCCTGATTTCTTTAAGTACAGTCCACTGATCTGATCATCCTTGCTGGATACCTGCATTTGGTATCCCCTTATGTGCAGAGTGTCACTTCCATTTTTTTTGCCTTTAGTTTGGGGTGCACATCCTAAGTTCTCCCAAAATAATTTAGATTGTCACTTCTTCTGGGGAAAATACACAAATATGACCTCCTTGTAGCATCGGCAGCAAGCCTCAGCTTTACCAGTAAAAAACATTCCGCCTCAGAAGATGCTAAAAGGTCTGAGTCACTAACTTGCAGCAAGTATGAATACAGAGCCTTGAAAAAGTATTCACACCCCTTGAAATTTTCTACATTTTGTCATGTTACAGCAAAAAACGTAAATGTATTTTATTGGAATTTTATGTGATAGACCAACACAAAGTGGCACATAGTTATAGAGTGGAAGAAAAATGATAAATGGTTTTTAAAATTTTTCGCAAATAAATATCTGAAAAGTGTGGTGTGCATTTGTATTCAGCTCCCTTTACTCTGATACCCCAAACTAAAATCTAGTAGAACCATTTGTCTTCAGAAGTCACCTAATTAGTAAATAGAGTTTACCTGTGTGTAATTTAATATCAGTATGAATACAGCTGTTCTGATAAGCCCTCAGAGGTTTGTTAGATAACCTTAGTGAACAAACAGCATCATGAAGGCCATGGAACACACCAGACAGGTCAGGGATAACGTTGTGGAGAAGTTTAAAGCAGGGTTAGGTCATAGAAAAATATCCCAAGTTTTGAACATCTCACGGAGCACTGTTCAATCCATCATCGGAAAATGGAAAGAGTATGGCACTACTGCAAACCTACCAAGACATGGCCGTCCACAGGCCAGGCAAGGAGAGTATTAATCAGAGAAGCAGGGAGGTGCACTGTAGTCCCGTAGCAGGATGCAGACAGCAGGGAGGTGCACTGTAGTCCCCTAGCAGGATGCAGACAGCAGGGAGGTGCACTGTAGTCCCGTAGCAGGATGCAGACAGCAGGGAGGTGCAGACAAGCCGGGTCAAGGTACTGGCGGGCAGATCAGCAGGGGTCTCAGGAAACGCTGTAGACCGGACAGCACAGAGGCAAGGCATCAGTCTCTTTAAATAGTCCCATGTTGGCGCCAAGCGCTGTCACAAGGGGCACGCGCGCCGCTGTTCGCGCTACTGCACATGTGCCAAGAGGCCCATGGTAACTCTGGAGGAGCTGCAGAGATCCACAGCTGGGAGAATCTGTCCACAGGACAACTATTAGTTGTGCACTCTGCAAATCTGGCCTTTATGGAAGCGTGAAAAGAAGAAAGCCATTGTTGAAAGAAAGTCATAAGAAGTCCTGTCTGCAGTTTGCGAGAAGCCATGTGGGGGACACAGCAAACATGTGGAAGAAGGTGCTCTGGTCAGATGAGATAAAAATTTTACTTTTTGGCCTAAAAGCAAAACGTTATGTGTGGTGGAAAACTAATAATGCACATCACCCTGAACACACTATATCCACCGTGAAATATGGTGGTGGCAGCATCATGTTGTGGGGATGCTTTTCTTCAGCAGGGACATGGAAGCTGGACAGAGTTGATGGGAAGATGGATGGAGCCAAATACAGGGCAATCTTAGAAGAAAACCTGTTATGCCCCGTACACACGGTCGGATTTTCCAACGGAAAATGTGTGATAGGACCTTGTTGTCGGAAATTTCGACCGTGTGTAGGCTCCATCACACATTTTCAATCGGATTTTCTGACACACAAAGTTTGAGAGCAGGATATAACATTTTCTGACAACAAAATCCGTTGTCGGAATTTCCGATCGTGTGTACACAAATCCGACGCACAAAGTGCCACGCATGCTCAGAATAAATAAAGAGATGAAAGCTATTGGCTACTGCCCCGTTTATAGTCCCGACGTACGTGTTTTACGTCACCGCATTCAGAATGATCGGATTTTCCAACAACTTTGTGTTGTGTGACCATGTGTATGCAAGACAAGTTTGAGCCAACATCCGTCTGAAAAAATCCTAGGATTTTCTTGTCGGAATGTCCGATCAATGTCCGATCGTGTGTACGGGGCATTAGAGTCTGCAAAAGGCTTGAGACTGGGGCAGAGGTTCACCTTCCAGCAGCACAATGACCCTAAACATACAGCCAGAGCTACAATGAAATGGCTTAGATCAAAGCATATTCATGTGTTAGAATGGCCCAGTCAAAGTCCAGACCGAAGTCCAACTGAGAATCTGTGGCAAGACTTGAAAATTGCTGTTCACAGACGCTCTCCATCCAATCTGACAGAGCTTGAGCTATTTTGCAAAGAAGAATGGGCAAAAATATCACTCTCTAGATGTGCAAAGCTGGTAGAGACATCCCCAAAAAGACTTGCAGCTGTAATTGCAGTGAAAGGAGGTTCTACAAAGTATTGACTCAGGGGGGCTGAATACAAATGCCCCCCACACTTTTCACATATTTATTTGTAAACAATTTTCCTTCCACTTCACAATTATGTGCCACATTCTGTTAGATTATCACATAAAATCTCAAGAAAATACATTTACGTTTTTGGTTGTAACATGACAAAGTGTGAAAAATTTCAAGGGGTGTGAATACTTTTTCAAGGCACTGTATCTAGATTCAGACATCATATTTGTGTGTGCACATAGCGCTGAACTGTGGGTGTGTTCAAATTGAACTAACATTGGGAGGGGGCTTAAGGCCCCATTCACATGGGTGTACTGTTCCGTACATCTGTGAAAGGGGCCATCTTTGCCCACATGGTAGGCACAGGTGTTCCATACAAATGTGTTCAGGCAGCCTGTTAAAATCAGTGACAGAGATGTACACTCAGGAATGCACTTGGAGATCCATGCAGCTGCATGCCCTGTGCCTCCCATGGGAGTAAAGACAGCCCTTTGCAAGGGTTTATGGAATGAGGCCTAAATCAAACCTGAGACTATTCTGCTCTTGGTCAGGAGCGTGTAGAGTGCAGGGGTGAGGAATGCGTAATGCACAGAGAGAAGGGATAAGAGTCTGTAACCTACAAAGTTCAGGGGTTAAGATTAGGCATGAGCCTAAGTTTCGATATGAACACAAATTCAAACCAAAGTTTGGCTATTCGGTTGTTCATTTGTATGTCAAACGTAGTAGTGGTAATTTTACCACCAGCTTTCCTGCTGTCAATGGTTGGTAAGGAAGCGGTGGGTGGGCACCTCCCAAGTCCTTAGCAACCGGTGGCTTTATCTGTCTCCATTATTTGACTGGCCAGGAATCTCCAGCCATTTACACAATATGGGGTTTCTCTTGGTGAATATGCTGCCCCCCTTGCAGTGGGTCTAGAAAAAACCCAGAAGACAGGACTGTACATGGTTCAGTCTCTTTCCTGTGTTTCAGATTTGCACTTTTAGGTCTGGAGGCTTCTTATTGGCATCTCTTGTGTACAATCGAGTACTGCCTGGTTCTGTGCTGTTTACAGATACTCCCCTGTTGAGAAATGATGACTTACGTCTCCTTTGTTGGGAGTTACTGTATATATGGCTTTTAATTATTGGGGTTTGACCATATAGATTTCATCCACAATTCTCCTGATGAAGATTTGTTTTTCGAAATGTGCAATCTATATTGTGACGTGAATTTTTGTATTTTGTAAGAATGTGGAACATCTAGACCAGCCTTTCTCAAACTGTTCAACACAAAGGAACCCTTGAAATAACTTTTCAGTCTCAGGGAACCCCTGGTAAAAATGACTAGCTCCAACTCATAATACATTAGTGTGATGGTCATTGAAATTAATTCTCCTTACACTTGTGATCATTTGGAAGAATTACCCCCTTATAGACAGCTGAAAATATCAGTGGTGTCAGTAGGAACTTATCTGAAAGGCAGACATTGCTCATTGCTCAAGGAACCCCTAGCAACCTCTGGAGGAACCCTTTGGTTCAATGGAACCCTTGCTGAGAAACCCTAATCACGGTTTACCCATTTGATATATGGCATGGCAATTATATATGTTTTTAACCTTTGTACAATAAACCTTATATTTGTTTATATGATCCTGTTGGTGTGTGGTGCTACTTTATATACTGTATGCCATTGAAAGTCCCTCTTTACAATAAATTGGTGATTTTGGATTCAATATATGGGATGTGGGCAAATTTGACATAGAACCAAGGTCATAGTATTTTCTTGGAACAAAACAGACAGCAATACATTCCTATGGGTAAGTGGATGCGAGGGAACTTTAGTCCACCTACATCCACCCACCTCCAGATCCATCTGATTGAACAGAAAAGCTTGCATTCAGGTCCACTTTTACTGGATCTGCTTTCATCTGCCCACCTATATGGATTACATGGTCCTGTTTTTTCCATGGGAAAAAATTCAGAATCCACACAAATGTCACATATGTAACATGCATACTGTTCTGATCTGACTCAGCAGGGGATCAATCTAGGATCACCGCCTAGTTGAAAGCGCATAGTTGCCAACAGTCCCGAATTTCCTGGGACAGTCTCGATTTTGGGACCCTCGTCCCAGTCGGAGGCTGTCCCGAATCGGAATTTGCCCAGGGAAAATCGGGAATGTTTGCAATTTGCATTTTTGGGAACGGGCTTCAGTAAAATGGCGGCCGGTCTCGCCGCCGCCGCTTGATTGCTCCCCCTTGTGTTCAGTAGAGCGGGGAAGGGGGCTCGATCCGTGCAGCCAATGAATCGGCTTCTCCTCTCACACGGATAGGCCCCTCTCCACTGAACACATGGCGCCGGGCGCTGCACCGGCGACCGCACTATCTATGTGCTCACTGACACTGCTGGGGCCTGGGGGGCGTTATGGGAGGGGAGGGTCTGCTGAGGGTGTCTGCACTTATGGAGGGGGTTATGCTGAGGGGGTCTGCACTGATGGGGTTCTGCTCTGAGGGCATCTGCACGGATGGAGGGGGGTCTGCTGAGGGGGTCTGCACTGAGGGGGTTCTGCTCTGAGGGGGTCTGCACTGATGGAGGGGGGTCTGCACTGAGGGGGTTCTGCTCTGAGGGGGTCTGCACTGATGGAGGGGGGTCTACTGAGGGGGTCTGCACTGAGGGGGTTCTGCTCTGAGGGCTCTGCACTGATGGAGGGGGGTCTGCACTGAGGGGGTTCTGCTCTGAGGGGGTCTGCACTGATGGAGGGGGGTCTGCTGAGGGGGTCTGCACTGATGGAGGGGGGTCTGCTCTGAGGGGGTCTGCACTGATGGAGGGGGGTCTGCTCTGAGGGGGTCTGCACTGATGGAGGGGGGTCTGCTCTGAGGGGGTCTGCACTGATGGAAGGGGGTCTGCTCTGAGGGTGTCTGCACTCATGGAGGGGGGTCTGCTCTGAGGGGGTCTGCACTGATGGAGGGGGGTCTGCTCTGAGGGGATCTGCACTGATGGAGGGGGGTCTGCTCTGAGGGGGTCTGCACTGATGGAGGGGTGTCTGCACCGATGGAGGGGGGTTTGCACTGATGGAGGGGGGTCTGCACTGAGGGGGTCTGCATTGATGGAGGGGGGTCTGCACTGATGGAGGGGGGTCTGCTCTGAGGGGGTCTGCACTGATGGAGGGGGGTCTGCTCTGAGGGGGTCTGCACTGATGGAAGGGGGTCTGCTCTGAGGGTGTCTGCACTGATGGAGGGGGGTCTTGTCAGAGAGGTTACCTGGTTGTGCGCCGGGGCGCGTTGGTGCGCGTGTTCCTGTGCGTGCTGGGGCGCGTGTTCCTGGGGGCGCCGTCGTTTCTGGTCTGGCCGGGCCGTGGTGTGCAGGGTGGCGTCCGGGCGTGCGCGTGTTCGCCTATGGGCGTTACTGCGGGCGTGCCTGGTAGTGCTGGCATGCACGCCAGTGTTCGGGGGCGCGCTTGGGCGGGTGCGTGGGCGCCTGGGCGAATCGGCGCGCGCACGAGCGCGGCGTTTGGCGCCAATTGCCCTATTTAGGTCTGCCTCAATCCCTGTTCGGTGCTGCCTGATCAACAGCTCTGTGCCTAAGTTCCGTGATCCTCTCTGTGTTCCGTATCTCTGAAGTCTTGACCTGTTACGAACCGGCTTGCCTTTTGGACCTCCCTGATTGCTGCCTGAACCCGACCCCGGCTTGTTTGACCCCGCTTCTGCTTGCTCCTTTTGTACTTCTGCTGCCAGCCCGTTGCCGGCCTCTGCCTGTGTGTGACGAGCCTAGCCAGCTCCTGCTCAGCATCAGTTCCAGCGTTCCTGAGTTCTACCTGCTGTTAGAAAGACCACCTTTCTCCAGGATCCATATACCAGGCCCTCATACCACTCCGCACTCGTGGGCTTCCTGTCTGCTCTATCAGGGGCCCCGAGTCGGATACGTAAGGGAGCCTACCCTCTGCCCAAGCGGACTCACCTGTCTGGTAAGTGAAGGTCCTGACAGGTCTGCTCTGATGAGGGGGGTCTGCACTGATGGAGGGGGGTCTGCACTGAGGGGGGGGTCTGCACTGAGGGGGTCTATACTGACTCTGCTGGGGGCACCTGATGCAAGGAGGGACTCTGCCGGGGGCACCTGATACGTGGATAGACTCTGCTGGGGACACCTGATGCAAGGACGGACTCTGCTGGTGGCACCTGATGCAAGGATGGACTCTGCTGGTGGCAGGCGATGTGGCAGGTGACACGCACAAGGATCCCACTGATTCTGCATTATGGTGAGTTGAATGATTTATTTTTATATTACAATTGAATAATAGAAATAATGCGCTTCAGTCATCCTGACACTATAACAATCATGGTGCCCGGATGATTGAAGAGCTAACACCAGGTGTTTGGAGTATCTTTATCTGCTGATTGTTAAACTTTCTAGAATACACATATTTCTATTGTTGTGTAGGATCTGGGGCTGCTGTCCCTTCATTCCTCTCTCCCCCTTTCCCTCTCCGTCCCTTATTCATCTCAGACTCTAACCACACCCCCTTTGAGCCACGCCCATTTGAGCCACGCCCACTATTTCACGTAAACCACACCCGTTTTTCACCGCGGAGCGCTTTGCGCACTGCAGTTTTGTTTTTATTGCTAAGCCCCGCCCACAAACGCATGACCCACCCCCTAACTATTATACGGCTCCGCCTACAGCCAAAAAAGTGTCCCACATTTTTTTTTTTTGCAATGTTGGCAACTATGAAAGAGGCCCTAAATGCATTGTAAATCTTCCTACCTGTTTTTCACCTTCATAAGATGTCCATTGATCATGTTGTTTCATGGTGTCATTCGTTGCCCTGCATGCACAGCATATGGTAGAGTAAATTTTCACATGGTCAGCAGTTTCAGTTTGTGTAGAAACATTAGGAATTTGGCATGGCACTGCACAGTTTAAAACATGACCTCTGTCTGTAGTGTGAGAAATAAAACTTCTTGTGAATAAACTACATATCCCACAATCCCTGGTTTCTCATTCTTGTGCTGGTGCAGGTGAAAGTTACACAGTAATTAGATCTGACACAGACACAAACAGACAGAGCATTCACAAGCACACAAAGAGCATGCCATGCAGCTAGTAGATGTTTGTTTGTTGCATTAGCACTCCTCATATGACACAGAGTGAATGGCAAGACATGGGCTGGATGCTGTGTGACCCGGAACAGGAAGTTATCTTGTTACCTTGGGGACAAGCTAGCTGAAGCGATACAGGGGCATAGAGGAATTGATCAGCCATAGAACTACAAACTGAAGCCACAACATGTGAGCCCATCATTACAACATGCAGCATGGGGAATATAACTACACTTATACCTAGTTAAAACAACAAAAACATTTAAACGTGTACAATGCCTTTAAATCACTGGATACAGCTGACACAAGCCAGTGCAGTGCATAAAAGAAGATTGTCTGTGCTGCATTCTGTGCTGATGTACCATTGGCAGATCTTCTAGGGAAAGATGAAGATCCTGCAATGGAAAAAAAATGTACATTTTGCACGACGTCTGCCACATCTCTATATTTGCTGCCTCCTGCCTGTATGAAATATGGGGGTGCAGGACAGTTTGCAAAGCAGGGAGGACTGTCCTGCAGGACGGGGGCCACTTGACAACAATAGCTATTGTGTGGTTTCAAGCCTACAAAAATGAATGTACAGAAATACCTTCAGCATGACTTTTTTGAACATGCGTTTTAATGAGATGGCAATGAATCTTGACAAGTCTTGGTCAATGGCAGTAAAGTGAATATAACTGTAAAAAAAATTGTAAAAAAAAAAAAAAAAAAAAAAAAAAAAAGGTCCTGTTCCCTCGTAGCAAATTAAACAGCATAGTGATTGTGCTATCTAGTCTGCCCCTTTCTAAGCTGTAAAAAACCTGGTTGATCCTGCCTGTTCCTGTGTCCCCCCATAGTGAGCTGACCACGGTAATTATGGCTGCTGATCTCTGATTACAGTGGTCAGTTTACGTGCCTCCGTCATCCGCTGCTCTCCTCTCTCCTTCTCCCCCCTCCCTCCCTGTCTGTCAGCTCCTGTGTGTGTCTCTCCGCCCCCCCTCCTGTCGCTATTATTAGCTGGCAGTAAAAGTAAAGAAATATTACTGCCAGCCCCTCTATTCTATCCCACACTGTGTAAATGTTTTTTTTTTTAAACTATGCCTGTAAATACCCTATCTCTGATCTGTTCTGGCCGGTCATGTGACTTCCGACTGCTCTACTCCCCCATCTAAGGGCTACAGTGGGAGGGGCTGAGCGGCCAGCTTTAGCCTGTGGATTGGAGGAGAGCGGCCAGAGGTCATGTGACCAGCCATAAACGATCGGAGATAAGGTATTTATAGGCATTTTTTTATTAAAACATTTACACAGTGTAGGGTATACTGACAGAACAGAGGGGCTGGCTGTAACGTTTCTTTAACTTTACAACCACTTTAAGTCTATTTACTCTGAATCCTAAATTTAACTAGTCGCCGCCCGCCCACTGTCAAATGACGGCGGGGCGGCTCTGGTTCTGGGACGTCGTCATATGACTAGTAGAATTTTGTTTGAAATTTTTAATTTGAAGAACCTTCATTTGATTTTCTAATCTCTCTAGCAGGATCAAATTTATGCTCCTTTTTGGAAATATTTGAAAGAGCAGGATGGATTTTTTTTTTGAACAAACACATTTCTAATAGAGTATGTGGTTTTTGATCGGGAAAATCCATTCAATCCAACGTCGTATGTTAAAAACAAACTCAATTTTAAAGAACTTTTTGAATGACATTCTTTAAGCTGTTGCATGTACTGAGAATATTCATACACTATATTACCAAAAAGTATTGGGACGCCTGCCTTTACACGCACATGAACTTTAATGGCATCCCAGTCTTAGTCTGTAGGGTTCAATATCGAGTTGGCCCGCCCTTTGCAGCCATAACAGCTTCAACTCTTCTGAGAAGGCTGTCCACAAGGTTTAGGAGTGTGTCTATGGGAATGTTTGATCGTTCTTTCAGAAGCGCATTTGTGAGATCAGACACTGATGTGGACTCGCAGTCTCTGCTCAAATTCATCCCAAAGGTGTTCTATCGGGTTGAGGTCACGACTCTGTGCAGGTCAGTCAAGTTCCTCCACACCAAACTCGCTCATCCGTGTCTTTATGGACCTTGCTTTGTGCACTGGTCCAAATCATTTGATGTAGGGGGGATTATGGTGTGGGGTTGTTTTTCGGGGGTTGGCCCTTTAGTTCCAGTGAAGGGAACTCTTAAGGTGTCAGCATACCAAGACATTTCGGACAATTTCATGCTCCCAACTTTGTGGGAACAGTTTGGGGATGGCCCCTTCCTGTTCCAACATGACTGCACACCAGTGCACAAAGCAAGGTCCATAAAGACTTGGATGAGCGAGTTTGGAGTGGAGGAACTTGACTGGCCTGACCTCAACCCGACAGAACATCTTTGGGAGACTGTGAGCCAGGCCTTCTCGTCTTTATCAGTGCCTGACCTCACAAATGCGCTTCTGGAAGAATGGTCAAACATTCCCATAGATACACTCCTAAACCTTGTGGACACCTTCCCAGAAGAGTTGAAGCTGTTATAGCTGCAAAGGGTGGGCCAACTCAATATTGAACCCTACGGACTAAGACTGGGATGCCATTAAAGTTCATGTGTGAGTAAAGGCAGGCGACCCAATACTTTTGGTAATATAGTGTATGATCGTTCGTTTGAAAATAAAATAATTTATGGCCAGCTTTACTTCTGAGCTTTAGCTATCTCATGCAGGACTACAAGTCCCAGCATACTGTGCCGGGGGAACTGATCCAGTTGGCTCCGGGCTGCCTCTTTCTAAGAAGCTGCTTTTCCTGATCTCCGGGTCAGTTCAGCTTTACACGTATTTTTTATTATGTAAAGATGTTTCTCTTTCCTTTAAGACTTCTTCATTGACCTCTCAGCCTGAAGCAGCTCAGAGAGTCTTTTCTCTATTGTTCACGTGACTGAGCCCTCAGGAAAAAAAAAAGTCTGTGTATATAATACAGACCCCCCCAGCCATTCCCCCCTCGTACTGGGAGGAAGTCGGCTCAGAAGGAAAAAACAGCCGACACCTGCAGCAAATAAATCCTTTACTACAAGGCTGCTGGCTTAACCCGCTCGCTGCCAGCTTCACCGGTGACTTTCTGTATTGTTCTCCACGCTCTTTTTTCTTTATGGATTAAAGGGGTCTCAAAAAAAAAAAAAAAAAAAGTTCAGCTTCCATAAAAGTAGGTGGAGCCCAAAACAAACCAAATCCAGTCTTGTTCAGCCATTAACCCTTTATGGCAGGCTGCGCAGGTGGCAGAGTCACCTAAGAGCTCGCTGGACTTCATTTACGAAGCAAACTGATTTCCACACAGTAAAACAAATGTTAGTAAATAAGCTGAAAGAGGAACTGCAGTCTGCTCACATCATTTGTAATAAAAACATCTTTGCCATTCTGAAGCTTCCCTCCAGCCACTTTGCACATAGCTCCCAACTGTCCCTGATTTCGAGGGACTGTCCCTGATTTGGAACAATGTCCCTCTGTCCCTCTTTCCCTCTCATTTGTCTCTCATTTTGGTCTGATCTACAGGCATACCCCACTTTTAAGTACACAAAGGGGTTTAGTTACTAAAGCTGGAAAGTGCAAAATCAGGCTCACTTCTGCATAGAAACCAATGAGCTTCTATCCCCAGCATGTGCAATTAAAGCGGTTGTTAGTCAAATTTTTAACTTTTACCTACAGGTAAGCCTGTAATAAGGCTTACCTATAGGTAAAAAAATATCTCCTAAACCTGTACGGTTTAGGAGATATTCCCCTTGCAATGAGCCGCTGACTGCAGCGGCGCATGCGCAGAGGGGATTCTCGGCTGAAAGCCCGGCAGACGCCAGACCTTGCCGGAAAGAAATCTCCCGTGCGCATGCGTGGGAGTGACGACATAGCGGCTCCGGCCACTCACAGCGCTGGAGCCGCGATACCCGGAAGACACGCCGAGGCAACATGTCAGCTACCTCGGCATGGACCAGGTGAGGTACCGATGCCTCGTTCTAAGGTAAGTATTTCATTATAAACTAGTATGCAGTGCATACTAGCTCATATGCCTTTTACCTTACAGGTGTGTAAAAAAAAAAAAATGTCAGCTGGTTTACTACCGCTTTAAGCTTTGGTAACAAAACCTGGAAGCTCATTGGTTTCTATGCAGAAGTGAGCCTGATTTTGCACTTTCCAGCTTTAGTAAATAAACCCCATTGTGTACTTAAAAGTGGGGTATGCCTGTATATAGTTGTATATAAAATGCACTTTTTATCTTTCAAAAAGTGTTTCCCAGTGCTAAACCTTTCATCCAATCTCTAAATTGTACATTTTAAAAGCCCATATAAAGGAATAATAGTGGTAAAAAAAAAGCCCTTGTGGATTTAATTAACCTTTTTTGTTGTTACGTCTCCTTTAAGGAGGTGTGGCAGGGGGCGTGTCCTATGCCTACATACATTTGCTAGTAGGTGTCCCTCATTCCCATCTCAAAATGTTGGGAGGTATGCTTGCATATTATTTTATATATACTGTGATTCTGTACTTGCCAAATATGCTCCAGAAATTTCCCTCCACTGAGTCTGGCTGCAGCCATTTTAACTGTGGGCAGTTAAAGCGGGGGTCCACCTATCTATCGTTTTTTTTTTTTTGAGTTCATTCACAAACTTTTCTTCTCAGCATTACATACTCACATATTGTGTGTAATATGTCCGCCTGTGTCAGATTTCGTCGGAAAGAATAACTTATATTATTCACTGCAGGCGGTTTCCATCTTCATTGTGGGCATTTGAAGCCCACAAGCATTTATTTCCTGGATGTGGTGAATGCTGTGCTCCCAGCATTCACCGCTCATTCCCACACATGCTCAGTGGCATCCTGGGAAGCCTGAGACTAGCTCCCAGGAGTCTGGGAGAGGCTAGAAACACGCCTACTCCCACGGGAGGAGAACCAGGAAGTGCAAAGAAGAATAGAAAAATAAAAGGTAATTACGGCGATTTCAATTTTTTTAAACGGCATGTCAGCATCTAGGCAAGGAAGAGAATACATACAGATATTGTTCAAAATTTGGGTGGAACCCCGCTTTAAAGCTGCTGTCTGTTCACTTCCTGGGTTTACACAGACGCACAGGCACACCTCCAGCTCTGCAGCGCTCATTAGCCCTCTTATGACTCATCCCCCCTTCCTTTATGGCAAACTCTCACAAGTGTGAGTGGGAGAGCTGTGCATGATGTCAAAAGCCTAGGCTAACGACCAGACAGCGACCAGGCTGTATAAGGTATTTACTGGCAGGAAAAAAATGTTTTACTATCCAAAGTTAAAACAACAACAAGGGCAGAAGATTTACTAGATGGAAAGATGAAAAATGACTGAAGTTCCACTTGAAATTCCACTGAAGCTCATAAAACGGACGTTTTTGGGAGTATGGGCGTTTTTTTTTTTAACAGCCCATAAACTCCCCTCTATGTTATCCTATGTGTCCCAGGCACACATGGACGTTTTTGGATGTTTATCAGCAGTGGATCTTATGGGCTGTTTTCTGAACGCCAATAAATCACGTTCAAGAGTCGTTTCTCTGACCACAAAAAACGCCAAACGCTAATAAACGCTCAAAAATGTGGCTAACCAGCGTTTTTTAATGTTTCTGATTCATTAAAAAAAAAAACGCTAATAAACGCTATTGCAAAAACGTTAAAAAACGTTGAAAGACTCACTGCAAAGCTACTAGCGTTTTTATAACGTTATTTTAACATCCAGTGTGCATGGAGCCTAAGCAGGGCCGGTGCAAAGGATTTTTTTGTCTACTCAGGCGAAGGTGTATTTTGCTGACCCCACATCCCCAACACTGTCCACACCACATAGCTCAAAACATTTTTTTTTTTTTTTTTTTTGGAGCCACACTGGAACTGAATCTCACTGCGATTGCGACCTGCTTTTTTTTGGGGTGTTAACTTTGAGTTGACACCTGCAGCAGATCGCAAAATACAGTGCGGAAAATGCACAGGGATCCCTGCGTTTCCCGCATCGCATATGTGTGACGCTGTGAAGCAGTCCCATGCAGCCCCAGGATGGTGGAAGCAGGGAATTCTCTCAGGGCCCATTCACACTAGAACACGGTGCAAGAAATCCGCGCGTTTCCCGCACTGCATTACAAAATGCAGCGATCGATCTGCAGCTGGGGTCAGTGCAATGTTAATGACACCCCAAATGCAGGTCGCAAACGCAGTGTGTTTGCCTTCACCAGATCGCATGGTACTGAAGTACCGTGCAATCCAGTTGCAGTGCATTTCCAAAAAGTAGTACTACTTTCAGTGCGGTGCAGTGCATTTTCAGTCCATTTGAAAGGAATGGGCTGAAATCGCACTGCGCCTAGATTGCATGTGAACTGCACAGGAACGCACAACGCGTTCCTGGGCGATTCATAGTGTGAATGGGCCCCCAAGCTGTGAAAAACAAGCAAAGAACCCAGCACAAAGGCCTGTAAGTGTAGCCTAAAAAACAAGAATTTATATTAAAAACAAGATCTAAATGCAGGAGAAGCGATCAGTCATTAACCACTTCACCTCCAGAAGTTTTACCCCCCCCCCTTCATGACCAGGCCATTTTTTGCGATACGGCACTGCGTTACTTTAACTGACAATTGCACGGTCATGCGATGCTGTACCCAAATAAAATTGATGTCCTTTTTTCCCCACAAATAGAGCTTTCTTTTGGTGGTATTTGATCACCTCTGCGGTTTTTATTTTTTGCGCTATAAACAAAAAAAGAGCGACAATTTTTGAAAAAGAAACAATGAGGGTTATTTACTAAAGGAAAATCCACTTTGCATTGAAAGTGCACTTGGAAGTTCAGTCCCTGTAGATCTGAGGTTGACATGCAAGGAAAATAAAAAACAGCATTTTAGGTTGCACATGATTGGATGATAAAATCAGCAGAGCTTCCCTTCATTTCAGATCTACCCCTTAGATTTAGAGCGACTGCACTTCCAAGTGCACTGCCAGTGCAAAGTGGATTTGCCTTTCGTAAATAACCCCCAATATTTTTTACTTTCTGCTATAAAACACACCCGATAAAAAAAATGAAAACATCAAATTTGTTCATCAATTTAGGCCAATATGTATTCTGCTACATATTTGTTAAAAAAAATCCCAATAAGTGTATATTGATTGGTTTGCGCAAAAGTTATAGAGTCTACAAACTATGGGATATTTTTATTTATTTATTTGCTAGTGATCAGCGACTTGTAGCCTTATAGCAGGACTGCGATATTGTGGCAGACATTCTGACACTTTTGACACGTTTTGGGGACCAGTGACACTAATACAGTGATCAATGCTAAAAAAAAAAATATGCACTGTCACTGTACTAATGACACTGGCAGGGAAGAGGTTAACATCAGGGGCGATCAAAGAGTGCCTAGCCTGTGTTTTGCTAAACTGTGGAAGGTGCTTCAACTAGGGGAAGACATGGATCCACATCTCCGCTTTGCAGAAATGCAGGATCCATGCCTTCCTCTACTGACAGAACGGCAATTGCCCTGTTTACATAGGACCTGCCCTGCTCTGCCCTGTTTACCCCTGTTCTGCCTCTCTGCTCGATCATCAGTGAGTGCTGGCTGACATTGAGTACCCACGGTACCCGTCACAGCGGGAGCGAGTCGCTGGCTGAGCAACTGTGAGCCCCCCAGACCCGGAAGTGTCGGATCACATACTAGTCACATGATCTGGCGCAAAGCAGCCACCCTGCTGCAGTATAAATGCGGTGGGCGTCATCGGGAACTGATTTAATAAAGCTGTGTAGAAGATGACGCATTGGGGTTGATTTACTAAAACTCAGCTTCTAACTTCAGCTTGTTCAGTTAACCACTTCACATCCCGCCCATATTCATATGACGTCCGCAGGAGGATCTCCCATCCTGGGTGGGCGTCATATGACATCCTGGGCTTCCTGGCCGCCTAGGGGCGGCACGTGCGCGCCTGCCCGCCGCGTCACTCGGGAGCGGATGCGTGTGCCCGGCGGCCGTGATGTCTGCCGGGCACCTGCGATTGCCCGATAACAGAGCCAGGACGTGGATCTGTGTGTTTAAACACACAGAGCCACGTCCTGTCAGGGGAGAGGAGACAGATCGTGTGTTCCCAGTACAGAGGAATAGTGATCGCTCTCCTCCCCTTGTGAGTCCCCTCCCCCTACAGTTAGAATCACTCCCTAGGTAATACAGTTAACCCCTTGATCGCCCCCTAGTGTTAACCCCTTCCCTGCCAGTGACATTTATACAGTAATCAGTGCATTTTTATATCACTGATTGCTGTATAAATGTGAACGGTCCCAAAATGGTGTCAAAAGTGTCCGATGAGTCTGCTGCAATGTCACAGTCACGATAAAAATCGCAGATCGCCGCCATTACTAGTAAAAAAAATCCCCTATTTTGTAGACATTATAACTTTTGCGAAAACCAATCAATATACGCTTATTGCGATTTTTTTTTACCAAAAATATGTAGAATACATATCTGCCTAAACTGAGGAAAAAATTAGTTTTTTTTTTTTAAATTGGGATATTTATTATAGCAAAAAGTAAAAAATATTGCAGAGATGATCAAATACCACCAAAAGAAAGCTCTATTTGTGGGGAAAATATGATAAAAATTTCATTTGGGTACAGTGTTGCATAACCGCGCAATTGTCATTCAAAGTGCGACAGCACTGAAAACTGAAAATTGTCCTGGGCAGGAAAGGGGAGAAAATGCCCTGTATTGAAGTGGTTAAGTTTTGACAAGAAACCTGGAAGCTGATTGGTTTCTGTGCAGAGCTGCACCAGATTTTGCACTTTCCAGTTTTAGTAAATCAACCTCACTGCTCCGAGATTACAGCCTGAATCGGGAGGAGAGCCGGCTGGAGCAAACAGGGGATCTCCCACTGTGACTCTCACTGCATGAGACCCCAGCCGCTGTCAAACAAGGTCCCGCCTCCTGGTTAGGCTCCTATGATGACATCACACTGGTCCAGTTTCCTGGCATTGGAACAGTGTGCCATCCATCATAGGAGAGGAGGCAGGAGGCGGGGCCTTGTTTGACAGAGGCGGGCTCTCCTCCCGATCCCAGTGCAGTGTGTCCTTTTCTGCACAGCTTTGTTTAATGCTTGATAGATTTTCCTTTTCTAAGTGCACTTAATTTTTGTTTTTTAATGAACATTCTTGCTTTTATGGTACAGTTAGAGGCTCCTTTTACCTTGGGTACTTTGTTTAGATTTTCCCGCCTCCCCCATCCTGGCGCCCTAGGCAGCCGCTTGACTTCCCAAAAAGCTGGCTATAAGGCAGGTCATACATTATGCAACTTTCTTTCCTTCAACCCCGGGTTGAATTGCTTGATTGCTTGATTTCCCCATCACCGCAGTCAGTGTTGATGGGGGAACCCCTCTTGCAGCTCTATTGTGTTCTGCCGGCAAAGAGCGCGGGAAGCCTTCCCACCCACAATTTACAACGATCACATCTAGCAGCTATAGCCACCGGCAGTGGTCGGGCGAATAAAAATTTCACGGGCTGGTTGTACTGAAGTCGATCGATGGATCACTTTACAGTACAATCAGCCTGCCTATAGATGGATTGAAATTTGACCGGTTCAGCAGGAATTCGTCTAAAGCCCCGTACACAGGATCAGAAAATAGTACGAAAAATACCGCTTTCAAATCGATCGCACGATAATTGGATCGGTAGTACAGAGCTTTCGAGAGCCAATCAGGACAGTTCATCTGATATTATCCGATTGGACATACACAAAACATTTTTTCGTACGATGCCAGATCGTGCGATTTTCTTTTAATCGGTACAGCTGTTGTTTGAAAATGCAATGCAAACACATGACATCACTTCAGAATTTTTATTGCCGAACGAGAATTTTCGTGACTTCAGTAAACTCTTCAAATTCGATCTGAGATTAGCTTGCAAAAAAAAAACAAAAAACGGACGATCATTCGTCCGATAATCTCCTCGTGTGTACCGGGCATTAGGCCGGCTTTAGCTGCCAGCTAAATGCTCACAGTAAATATATTGCAAGGCTGTGGCAAGTGCAGGTTCGGCAACCTTCATGTACGTTGCCACTGCATGTGCCCCCTGCCGACCCGTGCTGTGATTGGACACAGCACGACTTTGGCAGCAGATTTCAACTAATGATTTTGGCTGAAACCTGCTGATCAACTGTGTCCAATCATAGCACAGAGTTCTGTGTTAACAACGACAAGCGGGGAGAAAAAAAACAGGCAGATCAGTAAGTAAAAGCAGCACACATTGCACTTGTTAGGCACACAGTTAACCCCTCATTGCCCCTGAATGTTAACCCCTTTTCAGCCAGTGTCATTAGTACAGTGACAGTGTACAGTATTATCACTGATCCTTGTATTAGTATCACTAGTGACATCAGTATCGGTTAGATACCCTCCCAGCCAGTGTCTGTTACTGCCACCCTATCACAGTCCCACTATAAGTCACTGATCATCTCCATTTCCAATATAGTGTCTACAGCTGTGTAAATACTGTGTGTATATATATATATATATATATATATATATATATATATATATATATATATATATATATACTATAGTTTCTAGATGCTACAATTTTCACTCAAAACAATTAATATACACTTATTGGGATTTTTTTTTTTTTTTTTTACCAAAGACATGTAGCAGAATACATTTTGGTTTAAATTCAAAAAGAAATTAGATGTTTTGATTTTTTCATTTGATATGTTTTATGACAGAAAGTAGAAAATATTGTTTTTTTTTTTTTAATTTTCTGTCTTTTTCCATTTAAAAAATACAAAATAAAAAACCCAGTGGTGATTAACCACTTTCCCGGCCGCCCACCGTCAAATGACGGCGGGACGGTGCGGCTCTCGTTTTGGGTGGACGTCATATGACGGCGCACCCGAACGGCCGCTCCTTCCTAGGACACGGCGCGACCACGATCTCTGTAAAGAGCCGCTGACGTGGCTCTTTAATCATGTGATCGGCTGTGTCCAATCACAGCCGGTCACATGTAAACAAGGAAGTGCCGGTAATTGGCTCTCCTCGCCTCGCACTGACAGAGTGTGTGGCGAGGAGAGCCGATCAGCGGCATTTCCTCGCAGGGGACAGTGAGGGATGTAATCAGGGCACTGATAGTCAGTACCCTGATTATATTAGAGTGCCACCAGTGCCAGCAACCCATGCTAACCAGTGCCAGCAACCAGTGCCAACTAGTGACAGCAACCAGTGCCAGCAATCAATGCCCACCACAGCCAGAAATCAGTGCCCATTAGTGATGCCAGTCAGTGCTGGCTTTCAGTGCCGCCTATCAGTGATGCTCATCAGTGCCCATCAGTGCCACCCATTAATTCCCATCAGTGCCCATTAGTGCCGCCCATCAGTGACGCTTATCCATGCCGCCTATCAGTGCCCATATGAATTGCACAGGTTCTGAGGCTAATTTAATGCAGATAAGACACCAAGTTAGCTTAATTACCACCTTAGCAACTTCAATACAGGGCACTTACACCCCCCTTCCTGCCCAAGCCAATTTTCAGCTTTCGGCACTGTCGCTGTTTAAATGACAATTGCGCGGTCATGCTACACTGTACCCAAACAGGATTTTTAATACCACCAAAAGAGCTTTCTTTTGGTGGTATTTGATCACCTCTGTGGTTTTTATTTTTTGCTAAACAAAAAAAAGACCTACATTTAAAAAAAAAAAAAATAATTTTCTTTTGTTTCTGTTATAAAATTTTGTAAATAAGTAAGTTTTTTCCTTCACTGACGGGCACTGATAAGGCGGCACTGCTGGGCACTGATGGGCACTGATATGTGGCACTGATGGGCACTGATATGCGGCACTGATAGATGGCATTGATAAGCATCACTGATGGCACTGGCACTGGCAGGCATTGGGGATGGGCACTGATTGGCAGCTGCCTGGGCACTGATTGGCATTTCCCTGGTGGTTTAGGGTGGCATACCTGGTGGTAGGGTTGCTACATCATTCCTTTAATCCAGGACACATATGAATTACACAGGTTCTGAGGCTGATTTAATGCAGATAAGGCATCAAGTCAATTTAATTACCACCTTAATCAGCCACAGAACCTGTATAATTAATGTGTGTCCTGGATTAAAGGAATGATGTGGCAACCCTACCTGGTGATCCAGTGTGGTGGCAATCCCTGGTGGTCCTGGCGGCATCCTGGTGGTCCTGGGTGGGCATCCGAGGGGGGCTGCACTGATAAACAATCAGCACAGACCCCCTCCCGTCAGGAGAGCCGCCGATCGGCTCTCCTCTACTTGTGTCTGTCAGACGCGAGTGAGGAAAAGCCGATCAACGGCTCTTCCTGTTTACATCGTGATCAGCCGTGATTGGACATGGCTGATCAAGTGGTAAAGAGCCTCTGTCAGAGGCTCTTTACCGAGATCGGTGTAGCGGTGTCAGACTGACACACCACTACACCGATCGCTGCGAGAGCGGTCATTCTAAAATGCCGTCATATGACATCCACCCAGGACGAGAGCCGCGCCGCCCAGCTGTCATTTGACGGCTGGCGGGCTGGAAGTGGTTAATCAGCCTCAGAACCTGTGTAATTCATATGTGTTCGGTTTTAAAGGGATGAGATGCCAACTCTAGTAACATGTGTTGCAGTAACATATAGAAATAAATCAACCCTAAATATCCTATCAACAAAGCAGGAAGGGGGGATTCCATCTGTGGAGTTTTTCAGCCAGGCTTCAGGAGATACATAGATGGCCTACACCATCAGAGAGGTCACTGTCACTGCTTTCATTGATTTAAATAGAAAACGCAACAGTGGTAGGCACTGTCACTTGGCTGAACCTCAACCTCATAGTATAGTATGGGATCGTAGTCATAACCAATAACCAGTAATATTAAATAATATATTATAATCTTTGAATGAATAATACTACATGAAATACCTGTGGTTTAAATTGGCCGTGGCCTTTTATTTATTGGTATAAATTATAAATCTAGTCATATTAACTTTTAATAAATCAGAAATATTCAACACACTTAGCGTGAGTTAAAATTAAATATAATAATAATATATCAATATAAAAAACATATAAATAGCTTAGCCATTTAAGCTCAAGCTATATAATTAAAACCAAAACAATTATCCCTTTTTCGAAAAAAGGACATAAAACCTCATAAATCAGGCCACGACAGGGAGGGAGGGTGGGATGTGCTCCTCTTCAAATCTTTGCCGTCTTCTGCCCAGTAATGACGCATCCTCTTGCTTTTATAGGCTGTATTCTTGTGCCAGAGGACCGTTTGGGGCAACTGTCAATCTCAGTAACCAATCAAAGGTAAGTATTTGATAATTATTATTTATTCTTTTTTTTTTTTTTTTTTTTTTTATAAAATAACTTAATTTAAATTTTTTTTTAAATAGGTCTGACATGATCCCACAGGTGGTGTGGCAGGGACATTTCATGCCCTGCCCTTCACCTTTATTAATTTTGTTTTTAAAGGCAAAATCCAAAATATTAGCAACCACCCCCCTCAACTATGAAAAAAAAACTATTCAAATGGTCATTTTTTCCTACCTGAAACCGTGGTTATGGGACTACCCTTCTCTCCTCTTCTGTTTACTTCCTGGGGTCCTTCTTTAGGTGTTCACATCACTGCCTGCTCCTATTAGTAACACTTCCAGTGGCCTAGCAGGAAAATCCAGCATACATAGGAGTTTTTTTAATACGCCCCCGTGCTCGAGGTCTTTGTTTTATAACCAAAGAAAGCTAATTAGAACTGAAATGTTGCAGCGCAAAAAATGTATATACAAAATAATAACAACAGTAATGGTACACTTAACACAGAATACATAACAGATATATAATCAATACCTTTCAAACTTAGGAAACACATTGATAAAACATTTCATAAATACTGAATATCTTACTTTCATTCTACCAACCATTAGCAATAGTGAAAACCCATAACAAAAATATACTATTGCTCCAAACGTTCCAACAATTCCTTCAAAATAAGTGTCACAAACAGCTCCTTTCAATACATTAAAGGATTAGTTCACCTTTGCCAAAAACTGCCTGTGCAGGTAAGAGGCGTCTCTAGATTAAAAAAAACTGTGCAGCACTGACTTAGTCAGTTGACCTCTGGAAGACTTACCCACTTGCTAACCAGGCCACTTTTTGCGATACGGCACTTGCGTTACTTTATCTGACAATTGCGCGGTCATGCAATGCTGTACCCAAATAAAATGTATGTAATTTTAACCACTTCAATACAGGGCATTTTCACCCCCTTCCTGCCCAGACCAATTTTTAGTTTTCAGCGCTGTCGCACTTTGATCGACAATTGCGCGGTCGTGCGATGTTGTACCCAAACAAAATTGACGTCCTTTTTTTCCCACAAACAGAGCTTTCTGTTGGTGGTATTTGATCACCTCTGCAGTTTTTATTTTTTTGCGCTATAAACAAAAGAAGAGCGACAATTTTGAAAAAAACTCAATATTTTTTACTTTTTGCTATAATAAATATCCCATTTTTTTTTTTAAAAATCCATTCTTTTCCTCAGTTTAGGCCGATATGTATTCTTCTACATATTTATGGTAAAAAAAATGCAATAAGCGTATATTAATTGGTTTGCGCAAAAGTTATAGTGCCTACAAAATACGGGATAGATTTATGGCATTTTTTTTTTTTTTTACTAGTAATGACAGCGATCTTTTTTTCGTGACTGTGACATTGCGGCGGACATATCAGACACTTTTGACACATTTTTGGGACCATTCACATTTATACAGCGACCAACCAGTGCTATAAAATTGCACTGATTACTGTGTAAATGTGACTGGCAGGGAAGGGGTTAACACTAGGGGGTGATCGAGGGGCTAATTATATTTCCTAGGGAATGATTCTAACTCTAGCGGGAGGGGACTCACAAGGGGAGGAGACTGATCGGTGTTCCTTTGTACACGGAACACACCATCGCTCTCCTCTCACCTGACAGGACTTGGATCTGTGTGTTTACACACACAGATCCACAGTCCTGCTCGGTTAACGGGCAATCGCAGGTGCCTGGCGGACATCACGGCCACCGGGCACGTGCACCAGGTCCCGAGCAGCGCCGCGGGCGCTCGCGCACGCCCCCTAGATGGCTGGGAAGCCCAGGATGTCATATGACGCCCGTCCAGGATGGGAGATCCCTCCTGTGGGCGTCATATTACTATGGGCAGGTAGAGAAGTGGTTAAATAGAAAAACGCAAGTCAGAGAGTTTAGAGGGCTGCACACCCAAGAAAATTGCAAAATGGAAAAATTCCCCCCCCCAAGGGTTTTTTTTTTTTTTTAGCAGCTAGGTATTCCAATAAAGGAAGTTTGTATAGTGTATATTATTGTAAAATCTTTATTGGAAAAAATTAATACAAAAATAGGAATAGGAATTAAAATATGAGTTCTGGCTACAGGTGTATGCAATCATGTTCCATTACAACGGTCAAATATTACACAATGCAACTATTAATTGACAATACATTGCAAAAATGATATCCACATGAGCACTCCAACGCGTTTCAACATATTTGGTTGTAGTCTTCTTCAGGGTTTTTTTTTCCTCTAAAAAGATATATCAAAACATTCATATGTTCAATGCCTCATAATCTATAAGAATTTGTGCATGTGATATATTGTAGTGAATTTATAGTTACTACTCAGGAAATGGAACTATATCCTATAGCCAGAATTTGTTTAAAACGATCCCAGCGATCCAGTGATCTCCACACGTCGTTCCCAACGCCTCAAGATGAAGTCCGGGTCCAGAAGGCTTGCAAGGAGCCACACATGTGGACCTTCTTGGGATGGGGGAATGTACAGCACCTGTGATGTTTTACAATAATCTCAATGAATTAATCAATGAAATTGTAAGAATATAATGAAATAAAAAAAAAGACAATTTTGTCCATTTGCAGTACTAATGGAAAATGCTGAATCGCTTAGTGTCCGTGTATACTATTTTTTTTTAGAATTGTATATTATTTTTTATTATTGTATACTATTTGGTTTTTATTTTAGCATTTTGTTATTTTTAATGAGAAAAAAATTGGGATTTTTTTTTAATTTTTAGTCAAATATTATTGGAATTTTGATTGTAAATTTCTAAATTAGTGTATGTTGTAATAAAAGGGGAGGGGGGGGGGATTAAATGTGAGGATTGGGTGTGGGGTGTCTCCTGGTGTATGGAGTATGTGTGGAAAAAATGTAAAAATAAAAAAGTGATGCATGTGTAAGGGAAGTAAAAATGAATACAATAAAAGAAATAATGAGTGCCATAAATATCTAAGTGAATGCGGGTGTGTAAGAGGTGAGTAGACAAATTGTGTAAAGTAAGAGTTTAAAGGTGCTATGATGTGTAAACCATTCTGTGTAAATGAAAATAACCAACCAAGCACAAAAATACACACAAAGTTACGTTGGCTGTTAAGGGATTATATATGGACAACTGTTGTGATTTTAGTGTCCTGCTCACAAGAGTATATCACTCTGATGATGTGATCATCTCTGCTTTTTTTTATTTTTTGCACTATAAACAAAAAAAGACCGACAATTTTGAAAAAAAAAAAAATATATATTTTTTTATTTTTTAAATTTCTGCTATAAAACATATCTGATAAAAAATGTAAAAAATCTAATTTCTTCATAAATTTAGGCCAATATGTATTCTGCTACATATTTTTGGTAAAAAAAAAAACCCAATCAGTGCAAAAGTTATAGCGTCTACAAACTTTGGGATATATTTATGGAATTTTTTATTTATTTATTTTTATACTAGCAATGGTGGCTATATGTGACTAAGACCGATTTCACACGGGGGCCTCCCGTGCGTTAGCGCTAAAGGGTTTAAAACTACATCAAAGAAGAGAAACAGAGAAGAAGGGGTGTGGGGGGTGGCCATTTAATTGGAATAGGAAGTTGTCCTAAAGGAATGCGGGGGAGGAGGGGGGGTGACTGGCCCTTGAAATACGTTTTTTACGTTTTTTTAGAACTAATATAACTAGTTATAACCCTTGCCTAAACCCGCCCATATTGCACTATATAAATATCTGATCACAAAGCTGGGGGGGGGGATCTATACACGCACCAATCTTCAGCCCAGAAAATTCTGAATGCATCTTCTCTGCAGATAATCCTCATGTGTTTGAGCACTCTGAGGCTCCATTCACACCTTGGCGATTTATCGCGCAGTAAATCGCATCACGTGAAGCTTGTCGCCAAAAGAAGCTCCTGCTCCTTTTTTGGACGACAAGCTTCACGCAATGCGATTTGCCGTGTGACGATCGAGGCAAAACCGCACCGCATTTTAGGTGAAAGATTCGCATTTAAAGATTTGCAACGATTCTCCTGCAATCCCAATGCGCCCAGATGTGAATGGAGCCTAATTATGTTACAACCTGATTGTACCAACTTTGTACAACCTCCCCTATATTTATCAATAGCAATGAAGTATAAGGGCCTACCTGAACAATCCTTTCAATTAGCATCCAATCAGGCAATGCACAATGAAGTTGTAATGTTTGTGGTCCATGTTGGATGTACTAACAACTATGTGGGTTAAGGGCCTACCTAAACAATATGTCTAACTGACCAATCTGATAGGACCTCACATATAGTTGGGCATTTACTTAGTAGAAATCAAACGTATTGATTTTTACATCCTCCTAAAGCTGTCCAATGCCTCCAGTCATCTCCATCCACTCTTTGGCTATAATTTTTCTTTTAAAGCAGAGTTCCACCCAAAAAGTGGAAGCTCTGCTTATCAGTCCCCCCCCCCCCCCCTTCGGTGCCACATTTGACACCTTTCGGGGGGGAGTGGGTACCTGTTTTTGACAGGTACCCGCCCCCACTTTCGAACGGACTCAAACACGGCCCTCCTCCTCCTTCCTCCGCCGCTGGGCCATTCAGAAAGCATACCAGCCAGCATTTTGAGATAGGAATGAGGGACACCTACTAACAGATGTAGGTAGGCATAGGACACGCCCTTTGCCACACCCCCTTAAAGGAGAATTAACCAAAAAAAAGGTTAATTAAATCCACAAGTGCTTTTTTTTACCACTGCTATTCCTTTATATTAGCTTTTAAAATGTACAAATGCAGCAATTTAGAAATTGGATGAAAGGTTTAGCACTGGGAAACACTTTTTGAAAGTGCCTTTTATATACAACTATATGGATCAGACCAAAATGAGGGACAAATGAGGAGAAAAGAGGGACAGAGGGACATTGCTTCAAATCAGGGACAGTCCCTCGAAATCAGGGACAGTTGGGAGTGATGAGAAAGCGCAGCGCGCATGCGCAGTGGGGAACCGGCTTTGAAGCTGAAAGGCTCCACTGCCGGGTTCCGTTACTAGGAGGGGCAGCACCCGAGAGCCGATGGAAACATCCGCTGGTGTGCTGACACCGCTGGATTCCAGGACAGGTAAGTGTCCTAATATTAAAAGTCAGCAGCTTCAGAATGTGTAGCTGCTGACTTTTAATTTTTTGCTGGGGGGAGGTGGAACTCTGCTTTAAATATTTACCATTTGCAGATATTTTCAAGTCCTCGTCAGATCTTGTCCCAGCAGATGATAGCAGTTCCATTCTCTGAATAATTACACTGTGTGTGCAGAGTACTGTGGTGATGCCCCTCAGGGGCGGGTCCTAGGGTTGCCTTCCGCTAGTTTACAAGACCTACCGCTTCTGGCTCTTCCTTGCTTCCGAGCATGCGTGTTTGTACTTTGGACTTTTGTCCGACGGACTTGTGTACACACAATCGAAAAATCCGACAACACACATTTGTCCGTGGAAAATTTTAAAACATGCTAGCCAACATTTGTCTGCAGGAAATTCGACAACAATTGTCCGATGGAGCATACACACAGTCGGATTTTCTGCCAACAGCCTGTCATCACACATTTCCCGTCGGAAAGTCCGATCGTGTGTACGAGGCTTATGACTTTTGTCAGAACCCAGGGTGTCAGAGGTGTCGGGAAGCTTGGAAGGTCAAAGCAACCTCTGGGGACAGTCATCTTCAAGCAGCCGCTATGGGGTTAGCGTTACAAAAATACCAATTTTTTTTTTTTTCAAAAAAGTTTGATTTCCGAGAGACCTCGCCTTCATATTATTTTAAATAAACAATTCTGCAATTAATCTTAAGCTTGATGTACATGGATACTTGGGGAATGCCCACCTTCTTTCTTTTTAAAGCCCTTCTTAGACTCTTGCTGTACCTCAAATACAGCTGTGCTGACATTGCGTAGATGGATCACTGTACTCTAGCAGCCTGTTGTGTACACAGGACCTGTGTGCAGTCCTGAAGACAAGGTGATACAAAGGCAATAGAACAAGCCTTATCGACTTGTATCAACCTGTGTTCATCTATGAAAGCAACATGCCCATACACACAGCTGATGCAACTGTGCTTTCAGTGTATGGTGGAGCTATATCTTCACCTGCTTTCACTGTAATATAAGTCTCAACTCCTAGCTCACCCCTGCTCTCTCCGTTGAGGAATGACATATATGGTGACAGCTAATTAAGCCACCACTCGTGGGTTTTCAGGAGAAGATGAATTGAAGAAGGCTCAGCACATTGGGTTGTCCATCTTTCTATCCTTCTACTTTAATGTTGTTTTTTGGAAGGGGGTGGCCAAGCACCTTATCTCACTGATGCTCCTTACTGCAGGTTGACGTCCTAGGGAATTGAAATGTAGATTATTCAGAATCTCTAGGAACAATCAGCATAATGTCATAGACATGAGGGACGTCCTTCAGCGAGTTTGAGGCACGCTAAAAGAAATGGCAGGCCAGGAAATGAAAGCTTATTTTTACTTTTCAAAACTGACATTTTCTAGCTATTATCCAGTTTTAATGAATATTCTGGATACTTGTCAAAGAAAATTTCACTTTACCCCAGTCTCCCAGAATTTTCTCATATGTCATAGGGTATGTTGTATCTGCTACTACACATCAATCTCTTGATCCTTCACTTCTTAAAGCTGAGTTCTTGCCTTCCCTTTACAGTTGTATGGTTCTTCAGGCTCCTCTCCTGTACTAACTTTGCTTATTCTAATTTCACAGCACACTGTGAGCTTTTCACAGTGTACATTAGAAGCTGCAGCAAGTCAGTTAGAGCCCCTTCTCATTTATTGGCTAGAGGACATCAGTTCAGCAAGCATCATCTAGCTCAGCCTTTCTGAACCTTCTCATCCCAGAGGAACCTCTTAGCAACCCCCAGATCTTGGAGAACCCATAGTGATGGCAGTGGGAAAAATTCCTTATACTTTGGTAGTATGAAAGAAGAAAAATTAAAACTCTTATGCCCTGTACACACGGTCGGATTTTGCGACGGAAAATGTGTGATAGGACCTTGTTGTCGGAAATTCCGACCGTGTGTAGGCTCCATCACACATTTTCCATCGGAATTTCCGACACACAAAGTTTGAGAGCAGGCTATAAAATTTTCCAACAATACCGATCATGTGTACACAAATCCGATGCACAAAGTGCCACGCATGCTCACAATAAATTAAGAGACAAAAGCTATTGGCTACTGCCCCGTTTATAGTCCCGACGTACGTGTTTTACATCACCGCGTTTAGAACAATCGGATTTTCCGACAACTTTGTGTGACCATGTGTATGCAAAACAAGTTTGAGCCAACATCCGTCGGAAAAAATCCATGGATTTTGTTGTCGGAATGTCCGATCAATGTCCGACCGTGTGTACAGGGCATTACAGCTAGCTAAAAAAGATAATTGAATATACCTTCTTGGTTATACAGTGGAACAGTGGATTACGAGCATATTCCGTTCCAGGAGAATGCTTGTAATCCCAAAACACTCGCATATCAAAGTGAGTTTCCCCATAGAAGTCAATGGAAACTAAGATAATTTGTTCCACATTGACTTCTATTACATGCAATACCGCATGTGGCCAGAGGTGGGGGGGGGGCCACAGAGCCTCGGAAATACTTGGGGACAGCGCGGCTGAACTCAGAAAGCCTCGGAAAGGCTCAGAAACACTCGGGAATGGAGTATTTCCAAGTGTTTCCTAGTATTTCCGAGTGATTCCGAGTATTTCCGAACGGCTCCGAACTGTTCTGAGTGTCTCCGGCGCCCCCGCCCCTCTGGCCAAACTGCACACCCCATTAGCTTGAATTCTGCTGGTTTTGCGAGACAACACTCGTAGACCGAGTCAGAATTTTGTTTTAAAAAGTTGCTCATCTTTCAAAACGTTCGTTAACCACGTTACTTGTAAATCAAGGTTCGACTGTAATACAAACAGGCTGAATATATATAAAAATAAAACATTTTATTAGAAATATCACAAATATTTAAAAGGGTTGAAAACATATTCATAGGTAAGCCGTCCAGGTCCAGGATAGTGCGTTTTCTGGCCGTAGGACCTGTTTATTCAGTGAACATGTTTCACGGGCAATCCTGCTTCCTCAGGACCTCGGATCCTTATAAAGTACTGTAAGCAAGTACATAAATTGTTTGGTGGTGAAATACCTGCCAGGCCCATGGGGAAACCAACCAAACCCCAGAAGGTGTTTCACCTTTCAGAACTGCCCCTTTAATGCCCCGATGGAAAATGTGTGATAGGACCTTGTTGTCGGAAATTCCGACCGTGTGTAGGCGCCATCACACATTTTCCATCGGAATTTCCGACACACAAAGTTTGAGAGCAGGCTATAAAATTTTCCGACAACAAAATCCGTTGTCGGAATTTCCAATCGTGTGTACACAAATCCGACGGACAAAGTGCCACGCATGCTCAGAATAAATTAAGAGACGAAAGCTATTGGCTACTGCCCCGTTTATATTCCCGACGTACGTGTTTTACGTCACCGCGTTCAGAATGATCGGATTTTCCGACAACTTTGTGTGACCGTGTGTATGCAAGACAATTTGAGCCAACATCCGTCAGGAAAAAATCCTAGGATTTTGTTGTCGGAATGTCCGATCGTGTGTATGGGGCATTAGAGTATACAGAACCGAGTAACAATTGTGGTACTAAATAATTTGTATGGAATTTGTTAATAATAGCAAAAAAAGCTGTAAAATAGATCCCATGCAGCCAGCAACAATAGACCCCATCAGTAACAATGGACCACCCACAACAAAATACCCCCTCCCCAGCAACAAAAGATCCCCAGCAGCAATAACAGATCTCCCTGCAACCAGCACCAATAGACTCTCCAGCAGCCAGCACCAATAGACACCCCCCCCGGCAACAATGGATCACCCGCAACAAAATACCCTCTCCCCCAGCAACAGTAGACCCCCAGTAGGAACAACAGATTTCCCTGCAGCCAGCATCACTAGATCCCTCCCAGCAACAACTGATCCCCAGCAACATAAGACCCACCTCCAGCAACAGTAGGTCCCCCACCAGCAACAATAGACCTCCTTAGCAACAATAGACACCCCACACCCCACAAAATAGATCCACCCCACAAAAATAGATCCCCCCAGCAGCTACCATCAATAGACCCTGAACCCGTTGTCATTACATACATTCAGTGCTGGAGGTACTAGAACTGTGTTCCCCCGTGTTCCCGTTAAAAAAAGCCTTGCATATGTACACTATATTGTCAAAAGTATTGGGACGCCTGCCTTTACTCACACATGAACTTTAATGGCATCCCAGTCTCAGTCTGTAGGGTTCAATATTGAGTTGGCCCACCCTTTGCAGCTATAACAGCTTCAACTCATCTGGGAAGGCTGTCCACAAGGTTTAGGAGTGTCTATGGGAATGTTTGACCATTCTTCTAGAAGCGCATTTGTGAGGTCAGGCACTGATGTTGGATGAGAAGGCCTGGCTCGCAGTCTCCACTCTAATTCATCCCAAAGGTGCTCAATCGGGTTGAGGTCAAGACTCTGCGCAGGCCAGTCAAGTTCCTCCACCCCAAACTCACTCATCCATGTCTATATGGACTTTGCTTTGTGCAAAGGGTGGGCCAACTCACAGTGGCGCAGTGGGTAGCACTCTCACCTAGCAGTAAGAAGGGTCGCTGGTTCGAATCCCAACCACGACACTACCTGCCTGGAGTTTGCATGTTCTCCCCGTGTCTGCGTGGGTTTCCTCCGGGTACTCCGGTTTCCTCCCACACTCCAAAAACACACTGGTAGGTTAACTGGATCCTGTCTAAATCAGCCCTAGTATAGGTATGAATGTGAGTTAGGGACCTTAGATTGTAAGCTCCTTGAGGGTATAGGGACTGATGTGAATGTATAATATATATATGTAAAGCGCTGCGTAAATTGACGGCGCTATATAAGTACCTGAAATAAATAAAAAAATAAAATAAATATTGAACCCTATAGACTAAGACTGGGATGCCAATAAAGTTCCATATATATATTCTCTCTAAAAATAATCCATATACATCCACTACTTGATGGCTCTGTAATCTATTTTTCATGCAATGGTTCCTTACTATGTTTTTCTGCCTCCTTGTAATGTTCTCTGTGAGCTCCTGTACCTCTTTCCCCCCCCTCACTTCCATTTGTTTGGGACAAGAAGAGCATGTTAGCTGCGGTCATGTGTACTGCTCTATACACACGACACCTCTTAACACTCGTTCACATTGACTGCGGCTTTGAAATAGTGCGACTTCCTTTGAAATCGCACGATTTCAAAGTCGCATGTCAGTGCAACTTCAGGTGCGACTTGGAAGACATCTGTGCGGCTTCGTGTACAGATGTCTATCGTATGGCAAATCGCTCCGATGTGAACAAGGGCTTATACTCCATAGTCCATTTTGGGAGTGAGCAAGAGAGGGTGGCTACATTCTTACATCCAGTGGGACCATTGAGAATGAACGTAGCCACCCTCTAACAGGAAGTCAGATCACAGCAGCTAACATAAGAAATATGGAGAGTTGGAGGAGGCTGAGAGCAATAGAAGGGACTTTTCTGCGTTAGGAATACATACTTGAATAGATGTTTCTTTTTAACCTCTTCCCGTCCGCGCTATAGCCGAATTACGGTTACAGCGCAGACCTACTTTGCTAGGGAGGGCGTCAATAGACGTCCTCTCGTGCTCTAGCGGCCTGTGCGCCCCCTGCAGGGCGTGCGCGGTGCACTCTGTGATCAGCAATAGGAGTAAGGGGTCGATCCGGACCCCTTACCACATGATCAGCTGTCAGCCAATGACAGCTGATCATGTGATATAAACAGAGCCTGTAATCGGCTATTTTTTTCCTCACGAGAGAAAAAAAAAAGTCGATCACTGTGAGAGGGACATCGGTCCCGATCGTGGAGAGCCTCTGCAGAGGCTTCTGTGCCCACCTGTGCCACCTGCCAGTGCCACCTACCAGTGCACAACCAGTGCACAACAGTGCCACCTATCAGTGCCCTCCAGTGCCACCCATCAGTGCCCACAGTGCCACCTATCAGTGCCCACAGTGCCACCTATCAGTGCCCACGGTGCCACCTATAAATGTCACCAATCAATGCCTCATCACCAGTGCTGCCTATCAATGCCATCTACCAGTGCCCATCAGTGCCCCCTACCAGTGCCCATCAGTGCCACCTATCAGTGCCCAGTGACAGCTATCAGTGCCCATCAGAGCCACCCATCAGTGCCATTCATCAGTGCCACTCATCAGTGCCACCTATCAGGGCTCATCAGTGGCGTCTTATCAGTGCCTATCAGTGTCGCCTTATCTCTACCTATCAGTGCAGCCCATCAGTGCCCATCAGTGCAGGTCATCAGTGCCCATCAGTGCAGCCTCATCAGCAAGTATCAATGAAGGAGAAAAACCTGTTTGCTAAATTCTATAACAAACTAAGAAACATATATTTTTTTTTAAACATTTCTGTCTTTTTTTGTTTGTTTAGCAAAAAATAAAAACCCAAGTGGTGATTAAATACCACCAAAAGAAAGCTCCATTTGTATGAAAAAAATTTCATTTGGGTACAGTGTTGTATGACCGCGCAATTGTCATTCAAAGTGCGTCAGCGCTGAGAGCTAAAAATAGGTCTGGGCAGGAGGGGGGTTTAAGTGCCCAAGTGCCCAGTAAGCAAGTGGTTAACCAGTGATTAATGTTGCAATAGAAACATGGGCACGGCCATTCTTTAGTCTCCTTCTGCAATGCTTGTTGCCTGGCTGTGTCTGGCTTTATCGGTTCCGAGTCATAGCCCTGGAACAAGCATGCTACCAATAAAAATTAGCAACAAGTCATAAACTCCATTTCTTTGTTTATGCTCCAGGTCAGAGGTTTAGTATTGAAGCCAAAGTATAGGGATTTAGCTGCAATACTGTTTTCCTTTTTCAATCGGAAAGCCTATTTACAGACTATAGACATTTAGCAAGACATTTAAGAAACAAATTTCCTCCCTGATGCTCTATAAAACTGAAAGATCTGTCTGTGAATTGTTCTGGATGTCCCAGCTCTGCTGGTCAAGTTCCCAGCTGCTGACTCATTGGCTCCCTCTAGCGCAGCCAGAATTTAGTCTGATGTGCCTGTATAAATGTTATTATATTGCTATTGATTTACTATGGACTGAGGTTGGACAATCTTGTGGCTCTCATTTGTACAAGCGTGGTCATTCGATCATTCTGGGACACATAGTTCCTTAAAGTAGATCGAATGCCAATGACCAAAATCTCATATAAGCTTTAACATTAATATAATTTATAGTTTTCTATTTTATTTTTTTACATGCGTTTTTCGTTAAAAGAACGCCTGACTGCAGTGAAGGTTTTTGCTAAGGCTTTTCCTTTTATTGGGTGACAACTGTCCGATTGTACTCCTGCATTGTTCCCTGGAACATTCAGCCTCCCCGTGGTGACTAAAAGCAGCTGTGCTGACACACACACACACACACACACACAGGGGCTGATTTACTAAAACTGGAGAGTGCAAAATCCGGGGCAGCTTTGCATTGTACCCAATCAGCTTCTAACTTCAGCTTGTTCAGTTAAAGCAGGTCTACACTGTATCTGAACAGTAAAAAAAGAAAAAATACTATTTCATTATTTTTTTAGTATTCAAATCATACTTTCACCTCCATCTATGACTCCATGCTTTATCTTGTTGAAAAATCAATGTGAAAAACACCCCCTAGCATTTCTGGCCATGGCAGATGATTCATGCAGTATTTACTTCCTGGAATCCATCTGCCCTTAGCTCAGGTGTTCCGTCAGATTAGCCGACCCGTCAGATTTTGTAACGGAAGTGATGTCCTGTCACGGCCATCTTGCTACACCCCGCGCTCGTCCGCAGTAAGCCTACAGTCAGAAGGCGACAAGCAGACATCTTTCTACACCCACCGGAGTCTTGCATTTCACACTTATTTTTAGGCCTCGTGTACACGGGGCAGTTGAAGACCTCTTCTGAACCCTGGAAACTGACAGCTGACAAAGTCAGTGAAAAACTTCCATTTTACAGCTTTTACATAGTGAGTTTATGAGAGTTTAGCAGCAGTTATCATCAGTTGAGGTTAGAAGCATTTTTAAAGATAACCTCAGGAGACCCTCCCAAATGTCCAGGAAAAACATGTAAATTATTAACTATTTCAGCCATTCTGTGAGAGAATAGCTGAAATAGTTAATAATTTAACTATTTAATTCTCTGCCTTTCTCTCGCTGTGCCTGTTTCTCTCTCTCTCTCTACTTGTCTCACTCTCTCTGCCTGTCTCTCTCTCTCTCTGCCTGTCTCTCTGTCTCTCTCTCTCTGCCTGTCTCTCTCTCTCTGCCTGTCTCTCTCTCTCTGCCTGTCTCTCTCTCTCTGCCTGTCTCTTTCTCTCTGCCTGCCTCTCTCTGCCTGTCTCTCTCTCTATGCCTGTCTCTCTCTCTCTGCCTGTCTCTTTCTCTCTGCCTGCCTCTCTCTGCCTGTCTCTCTCTCTCTGCCTGTCTCTCTCTCTCTCTCTGCCTGTCTCTTTCTCTCTGCCTGTCTCTGTCTGCCTGTCTCTCTCTCTCTCTCTGCCTGTCTCTCTCTCTCTGCCTGCCTCTCTCTGCTTGTCTCTCTGACTGTCTCTCTGACTGTCTCTCTCCCTGCCTGTCTCTCTCTGCCTGTCTCTCTCTGCCTGTCTCTCTCTCTCTGCCTGCCTCTCTGACTGTCTCTCTCTGCCTGTCCCCCTCTCTGTCTCTCTCTGCCTGTCTCGCTCTCTCTGCCTGTCTCTCTCTCTCTCTCTGCCTGTCTCTCTCTCTCTGCCTGCCTCTCTCTGCTTGTTTCTCTGCCTGTCTCTCTCTCTCTCTGCCTGTCTCTCTCTCTCTCTCTATGCTTGTCTCTCTCTGCCTGTCTCTCTCTCTGCCTGTCTCTCTCTCTCTCTGCCTGTCTCTTTCTCTCTGCCTGCCTCTCTCTGCCTGTCTCTCTCTCTATGCCTGTCTCTCTCTCTCTGCCTGTCTCTTTCTCTCTGCCTGCCTCTCTGCCTGTCTCTCTCTCTCTGCCTGTCTCTCTCTCTCTCTCTGCCTGTCTCTCTCTCTCTCTGCCTGTCTCTTTCTCTCTGCCTGTATCTGTCTGCCTGTCTCTCTCTCTCTCTCTGCCTGTCTCTCTCTCTCTCTGCCTGCCTCTCTCTGCTTGTCTCTCTGACTGTCTCTCTGACTGTCTCTCTCCCTGCCTGTCTCTCTCTGCCTGTCTCTCTCTGCCTGTCTCTCTCTCTCTGCCTGCCTCTCTGACTGTCTCTCTCTGCCTGTCCCCCTCTCTGTCTCTCTCTGCCTGTCTCTCTCTGCCTGCCTCTCTGACTGTCTCTCTCTGCCTGTCCCCCTCTCTCTCTCTCTCTCTCTGCCTGTCTCTCTCTCTCTGCCTGCCTCTCTCTGCTTGTTTCTCTGACTGTCTCTCTCTGACTGTTTCTATCTCTCTCTCTGTCTGTCACTCTCTGTGCCCGTCTCTCTCTCTCTCTGTGCCCATCTCTCTCTGCCCATCTCTCTCTTTCTCTGCCCATCTCTCTCTCTCTGCCTGTCTCTCTCTCTCTGTCCATCTCTCTCTCTCTGCCCATCTCTCTCTCTCTGCGCCGTCTCTCTCTCTCTGCACCTGTCTCTCTCTCTGTGCCTGTCTCTCTCTCGCTCTCTCTCTCTGCCTGTCTCTCTCTCTCTCTGCCTTATGCTCTTTAAGAACGCTTATAAACGAAAACATGCCTAAACTCAGGTTACAGATTTTACATGAGTTTACAAGCAGTTACAAGCATTTGGCATTTCAAATGCCTCTGAACATACACCCTGAACAAATTTTTTTGCATTCCAAAAAATGCTTCTAAACTCAACTGCCTAGAAACGACTATAAACCCTCTGTACATGTACTGAGAAGATAACATAGAGGAGAGTTCAGGGGCAGCTGAAAAAAATGCCCAACTGCTCCTAAACGTCTGTTTACCAGCAGCAGTGTACATGAGGCTTTATTTACTAGTAAACTGACTTTATATAGTAAAATAGAGTATTTAGAAATCCGTAAGACTGTTTAGATGTTGAATTTTAAAAGCAGCGGCAAGCCTGCTGATATAACAGGTTTACTAATCTGACGGAACACCACTGCTTTTACAATTCAACATCAAGACAGTGTGACGGAAAAATTTCTAAATACTGTGTTTCACTATATAAGCTCAGTTTACTGGTAAAAAAGGGTGTGAAATGCAAGACTTCGGTGGGTGTAAAAAAGATGTCCGCTTGCCACCTTCTGACTGTAGGCTTACTGCGAACGAGTGCGGGGTGTACCAAGATGCCCGTGACTGAACGTTACTTCTGTTACCAGATCTGACGGGTCGCCTAATCTGACAGAACACTGGCATGCAGGCAGGAGAGGGTGTGCTTAGCTGAGAAAACCCCGTTTCTGCTCCTGAAGACTCCTGGGATGTATGACATCATTTGCCTAGGCCTAGAAGCCAGAAAGTAACTGAATAAATGGCTGAAAGAAGTTTAACACAAGTAAATATATTATACCTTCCTATCTATTTACTAATGCTGGCAGCATAAGGATTACAAATAATCAATGTCTATTGAGAGAGTGAAGTTCCGCTTTTTTAAGCTCTGACAAAAAAAACTGGAAGCTGATTGGTTTCTATGTACAGCTGCACCAGATCTTGCACTCTCCAATTTAAGTTAATCAACCCATTGCCTAGATAAGTGTTTCTTAACCAAAGTGTCATTTGGGTTTCCCCCAGGGTGCTGCAAGCAGGAGACCCAGATTTCCCTGGATCAGAGATGGATGAGAGGACTCTGTGGTTCAGGAAGGGGGGTGGAACCCTGCAGTAATGGTGAGACTCTGATGTGATGGGGGAGTTTGTCATGAAGCCACTCTGATGTGATGGGGTCTCTTATGTGCAGGGGACTCTGATGTTATAGGGGGATTCTGACGTATAGGGGGACAAGGGGACCTTTGATGTAAAAGGGAACTTTGATGTGATGGAGGGACCTCTGATGTGAAGGGGGTCTCTCATGTGCAGGGGACTTTGATGTTATAAGGGGATTCTGACGTATAGGGGGACAGGGGGGGACCTTTGATGTAAAAGGGAACTTTGATGTGAAGGGGGTCTCTGGTGTGATGGTGGGCCTCTGGTGTGATGGTGGGCCTCTGATGTGATGGGGGGATCTCTGATGTTTAAGGGGGTCTCTGATGTGATGGGGGGATCTCTGATGTTGAAGGGGGTCTCTGATGTGATAGGGAGACCTCTGATGGGAAGTTAATTTCATCAAGGAGGTTGTGCACATTGTCCCAGGCTCAGGTGTCCCATTGATAAGTAGCATTTAAGTTATTCACATTTTAGATTGGGGTGCCTCAAGATATTGCATACTTTTAAAGGGTGTCGCAACTGAAAAATCACTAAAAGGAAGTGAGTCCAGAACAATGATCTGGAGGCAATGCTGCAGTGAGTGCATATAGACAGGAAACTAAAGAAAAAAAAAATATGACTGGAGTTTGGCTTTATTCTGAACCTACAATGACATGGGGCAATTGCTGCCAGGTGCTGAACACTGCCCTCTGTCATGCTACAATTGCACTGCTCAGAGTCATGTGATTAGAGGCAGCGATTTCACCTAAAACACATTGATGATATAAACCTGCTAAATCTGCCTGCAGTTGGAGTGGTGGGCATATAAGCTATGTAGGCAAAAAAGGGGCCACTGAGGACTGTCTGTAATGGGTCCCCAGAACACATAGTGACCAGATGATGGCCAGGGTAATTTCAGTGAATAAAAGCCTTGTTTGGCTTCTAGGTTTTTGGGTGGTATCCTGATCATAAATTTGGTGCAGAGGTTGTGGAAATCATCCAGAGGATGTCTCTCCATGTCCAGAGGAGAGACTGTTTCAAGTAAGTATTGTAATTATTGACCATCCAATGCCCTTTCCCACTTGCCAGTAAATGGGGGCTCTTCACTCTTTGCCACCTTCTGCCACTGGATTCCAAAGTAATAAAGGCATTCATGCCAACCACCAAAGTAGAAGCTAAATGAATACTGTGACAGCCAATGTAGTAGGGGCATTTACACTCACTACAAATGTAACTGATGCATTAATAAAGACCTCCAATGTAATGGGGGAATGTATTCTGATTGCCCATGTAACAGATGCATTTACAGGGATCACCAATGTATTGAGGGAATTTAGGCCTTGTTCACATGGGTGTAGTTAAACATACACTCATGCAAGGGCCATATTTTGCCTGCACAGGATGCACAGGTGGTGCATCCGCATACAGGCAATCTTATTGATGCCAGTTGGGACACAGTGGAAGGACAAAGCTGCTGCTCCCAGTATGACATCCGAGGGGGTGCGGGTACAATGTGAATTCGGGGACACGCACCCAAATGGATGTCATTTGCATGGCCTCGTCTAATGGAACAGAACACATAAAAAAGGTGCATGTATCTATGCTGGCAGTGCACATTTGTTGGCAAGATGTGTTCAGAATGAATGGCATTGAATATGATGTGTGATGCAATACTGTGGAACCCTAGGAAGTAGTTTAGTTTGGAAACATTATGGAGACATATTTAAAGGATTTGTAATTTCTTGTTTGCTAAATTAACCTCTAGGCTCGGTTCACACTAGGGGCGGCACGACTTGCAGGTCGCCTCACCGAGGCGACCTGCACACGACATCCACGGCAACTTGCAAAACGACTTCTGTATAGAAGTCTATGCAAGTTGCCTCAAGTCGCCCCAAAAGAAGTACAGGAACCTTTTTCTAAGTCGGAGCGACTTGCGTCGCTCTTATTAGAACGGTTCCATTGTACAGAACGGGAGGCGACTTGTCAGGCGACTAGGTCGCCTGACAAGTCGCCCCTGTGTGAACCGGCACTGATATGTGTCTGGAAATGTATGATTATAACTGTACAGTATTGTGTATGTAGCACAGTAGTAGTGTTTGTGTTTTTACTGCCAGTGCAGGTAGATTTAGACAGGCCTAGCTGTGAGCTAGGCCTGTTTGTTTTTGGTCTGGGGGGCAGGGGAGTGGTTTAGTGTAGCAGCAGGTGACTGACATGTGCCTCAGCTCTTGGGCGCCTCCTCTGTTTCCAGTGAGAAGGTTCTGGAAAAGAGGCAGAGCAGAGTGCTGGAGTGACATGGGGTGTATTTGGGAGCCCTAACCAATCCCCAATTAGGATTGGCAGGGGGCAGGCCTCCTATATATACCCATGATCAGCCTGTTGTGGGAGGAGTTGTCGGGTGGAAGAACTGAGATGATGGTGTGTTAGGCTGTGGTGGCCCTTGAGGAACCCCCTTTCTGGGGGGGGTGTACCTCAGGCCTGGAGCTCGGGAGCTGGTAGGGAGCCTCTCTTTACACGGTCATTGATAGGTGTCCTGGAACAGGAGCAGTAGGAAGACAGCAGGGAACACAGCCAGGAAAGTCATTCAGGAGGGATCCTTGCCGGGGTCGGTGAGTGAGAAGAACAGTGAGAAGCTCTAGGAGAGACATGCCAGGATTGGATGTGGAGCCAGAGGGAGAGACTGTGGTGTTGTTGAAGTTAGGTCGCTGCAGCCAGGAGGGTTAGCGGACATGCTGGAAGCAGTAGTCAACTAAGTATCAGTTAGCACAATTATCTTCTTCATCTAAAATGGTTGCTATCACAGAGGGGACTGCAGACCCCCGCCTGCAAATGGCTACTAGGAAAATGTTAGGCCTTATTCAGAGTGAGGCCTAGCCATGTGCTAACTGTGACAGGAATCTAGAATTGGACAGTGAAGGAAAGCAAGTAGTGTGCTGGAGGAGATGTGCAGTAGAAGAGACTGGATTCAATTACCTTTATTTCAACTAGAAGTATTTGTCATTTGGGCATCCCATGTCCCTTTTCCCCATCCAAGTTTAATCCCCTAATACAAAACAACAAAAACAAACAAGAGACTGTTCATTGACTGGAGAAAGCGTGCCTACAATGGATGTCTGACCAAGCAGGGTGATGTGTGGATGATGAAGCACACAGCGACCCCACGGGGGGCACCGCTACATGTGTATATATAGCCTAAACTGATTTTTTTGGGGTTTTTTTTAAGTTTTGGACTGTGTATGGAAGTGTTAAGATCTTCTGTTCGGGCTCGCCCAAGATCGGGGATATAACAGCCATAGCTGACCAGCAGACCATTTCACATGTGTCCATTACTAGAGAGGTACTCCACAAAATGGAACCATACACGTAAGTTATCAGGGAGGTCATCTATGACTCCACCCACACACTTTTGGATTTTTTCTTTTTGAGCACTTCTATATTTTTATCTCACACATTTGGTGTGCACTATTCCTGATCTTACCTTCACACACCATTTTTTGTTTATTTTTACAGTTATGCAGTTTGCATATAGGGGTGCATATGTGGATTATTATTAGCCCATCATTCTGCCCACTATCCCTACCCGGCACAGGGGGGGGCCATGACGCTAAGTCATGGCCCGAATACCCCGAAGGCGTCAGATCCTATTTTGATGCCCCGGGATTTCCTACTGTGTCGGTGGTTATAAGCCCTAATTTTGATGTTCTGCCATTCGCTCAATGACAGTACAACCATCACAAAGAGGTTTGGGCAAATTTAAGGAAAAAAATCCCCCTTCTTCTTCTCACATTCTCTAATTATATATATTTCATATTTCATCAGTACTATCCCTATTTCAACTAGTTCTTTGCAATTCTTTTAATATACAATTTTTCTTCCTCTTTTTTCCATCTCTAATGAGGGAGTATAGATCTGCCACTCTTTGTCATACTTGTCACTGTATATCTTAGTGACATCTATGACACCAGCATGGAACAGTACCCCACACGCCGCTGTGCATACTCTGATACCTTTCTGTCAGACAGCGGGGCTATTATGCCCCGATGCCCTGTTTAACATGGATAAGACTGCTCAATAGCGCTGTGGAGTCACACGGCGCCCCTCCCTCTTTTAGGAACTGACGTCGGGGCCATGTGACCCCAACGTCATACGCACGTTGCCCCGGCAACCAGACGCACCTCTCTCCTCGCCTCACCCCGCGCCCATACTATATGGGCTACGTGTAAACAATAGGCTTCACGTCACGGGGAGGAGACAAGGAAGGAGGAGGTTAAGCGTCTGCTACCTAGACAACAGGGAAGCTTGTGGATGCTCCCCCTCAATACATTGTACAAAGGTGCCTCCTCTAAACAGTGACGGCGGCCAATTGAAGCCGCACCCCCTCCACTGTACCACCAATGAATGTGAGACTTTACCCAGAATAGGGCTACGCCCATTACTTTGCCACGCCCACACCCCCTATATTAGGACGCCAGGGATGGCCACAGGCAGCATTCCACAACTGGCTTTGCTACAGAGAGGTACTCCAGGATCGGAGCTCCCTGCCACTTGGAACACTACACCTGACACAATCAATTTAAGGTATTGGATCTCTTTTATTCTATGATGGCTCTGGGGAACCTTATTTCTCCTACGAATCATCTTTATTTCCATTCTCTGACCTTTTTGATGTTCAATTTCTTAGTATCTCCCCCATACCTTCATGTTTTTCAGTTGTTTAATTATCACGACTGCCAAATACTGGTTTCTTCACAATATACCAGGCCATCCCGTAGAGGATATTTGAGCAGTATTGACAATCACGTGTTAGGACCCCTGCCAGCACTGGGAAAGCGATTTTTCACAGCTAAATGCAAATGTAAGTCGCATATACTACTTTTCTGTTGCAATGCGATTTCTGTAGATATAGGTAACATATAAATATTTAAGTATATACCAATAATCATGCTGTTACTTGAAATTTTAGAATGTGATGCAGTCCCTCCCTGAGGAAGACTTTATCCTTACAATAAGTTGAAACGCGTTGGTAATCTGCTATCAGGATGCCATCACACCTATCGGGGGTGGTACTTGTAACTAGCAGTAGGATGCATCATATGTTTCCATATATCTGATGTTTTTACAATTATTCAACACTTCTTAACTATAGATCAATGTGTATGTTCATGTATATCCTATTCGTTTTTGTATCAATAAACTTCTTTTTAACTATAATTCAACACTGCTAATTTTTGCATTGCCCTTAAAATCCCATTTTGAGGTATACATTTAGTTCTAATTATTAGCCCATCAGTCCAACTTAGACATTCTGTCTGAGGCCCCCTATGTCTCCCTTGAAATAAGCTGGGCACAGCTTTGGAGCTGACTTGTGAGTATCGGATCCCTTGCTCCCTACAAGCTTTTTCTCCCTTTTAAGGGGGATCATTTATTAATCACCCTGGCAGTATTCCCGAGTGTGGCTCGGGGTGGATTTTCAGCACCAAAAGCAGTAACCCCGAGCCACAGCCTCAGGATTACATCGGATCCAGGTAGAACATACTTACCTTGTCCCCAGGATCCTGCGATGTCTCCCCGCACTGTATGCGAGCCGTCCTCCGCTTGATCTATCACGGAGCCAAACTCCGTTCCCTGCAAATTTTGCGACGCACGAGAATGTCACCAAATTCAAAAAGTTAAACACACAATACATATACAGTACACTGTAATCTTACAGATTACATTACTGTATCAATTTATTTCACATCCCTTTTGTCCCTAGTGGTCTGTCCAGTGTCCTGCATGCAGTTTTATATTATAAATACTGTTCTTTCTGCCTGAAAACTGGAGATTGTCCATAGCAACCAAAACCGTCGCTTTACATCAAAAGTGGTTTTAGACCAGCTAGAAAACAACGATAATAAATTAGAATCACTTGCAGAATTGAGCGATAGTGATTTGTGGGGAAATCCGTCATCAAACACTGAAAGTAATGACAGCGACAATTCTGCAACTGAGCAAATTTCAGTGTTTTTGATTTGCTTACATTATTGAAATTTTTTTTTTATTATTATATTATTATTTGTTATAATTATTTATAGTTATTTATTATATTATAATTTATGATTTTGTTTTTCAAACTTTATCATACCCGATGTCTACTAGACTCTGGTTTGGACAGATCTAAGTGTGTTATTCCTAAGAATTACAGGCCTACAATATAAAACACCAAATTTCCATGCAAAATAATTGTACTGCTTTCAGCATCAAAAATCTGAAATAGTCATACCGCCAGGGAGGTTAACAGACATTTTTGTTTATTTATTTGCATCTATAGCTAATGCTTGCATCAAATTCCAGATGAGTGGACGAGATCCACAAAACGCGTAGAGTTTTTTAGGGTGCTTAGACAAGTTTGGCTCTTAATTTACCTCCATGTATCTGCTCATGTTTGCATTTTATGTATGAACATATATGAATTATTATTCATGTGTATGTGTATTTCTACATTTTTACATGTCAGCTCATTGCTTTTACATGTCAGCTCATATGGTTTTGTCATTATTTCATAACATATCATGTATTTTGAGATTATGGAATGTCTAAATTTTACTAAGTAAATTAAATTATATACATACATACTCTATGCATTATCTGTTGCAGGGACATGCCTCATTAAGACCCCTTTTATACTGACAGCGCCTGCCATTAGCGCTAAAGTGACGCGGCGCTTTAGTGCTGTTTTAGCGGTGCTGTAGTGGCACTTTTTGGCCGGTAGCGGGGCGGTTTTAGCCCCAAAAAAAGGGTTCCATTTTGCGGCGCTTTCAAAGCACTTTTAAGACCCTTTGGAAGCGCTGCCCATTCATTGCAGGGCGTTTTGGGAGCGCTAAATACAACGCTCCCAACCCGCCCCAAAGATGCCCCAATTTATTAAAATAAAGGATAATTGCGCTTACATCAGAAAGTACGATTAAAAGCATGTAACCATGGAACAGCCAGCTGGCCTGCATACACCCGTTCACAGTGAGATAGAAACGATGACGTCAGCGCGTCATCGTTTCTATCTCACTGTGAAGGCAGACGCGCTGACGTCATCGTTTCTATCTCACTGTGAACGAGTGTATGCAGGCCAGCCGGCTGTTCCATGGTTACATGCTTTTAATCATACTTTCTGATGTAAGTGCAATTATCCTTTATTTTAATAAATTGTTTATACTGATTCACACTATGGAGAATGTATCTTTCATTTCCTTGGGTTCCCCTTACTGACCATTCGGTTTCTCTGGACGGAGAGTTCCGGTTGTCCTTCCTCTGAGATGGGATTGATGGTGTTGTCCCCACTGAGTGGATTTCCAATATAAGCTGGTTTAAAGCTTACCTATGGTAAGCGTGCATTTTTATAGGTGGCAGATTTTTCACTGGGTGCTTGCTGATGAACTTTTCAATCATCAATTGTGTATTTAATTGACCTTAAGGACTTTTTCTTATTTAGTCGCTAATATTTATTTATTTATTTATTGTCTATATATTTTATATTTTTTTAAAGTCACATATGGTTTCCAGGTATCACAATTTGGGTTGGATTATACACTGTGTGTTTTTCATTATAAACTTGCTGTATTTTGTGAGATTAGTTTTTATTTGTGGTCTATTCACATCCTTATAATTCATCTGTTAGCGCGGTTCTGTTGATTATCTTGATTTATGTAATTTTGTTGCCTACAAATTAGAACTGCAGCTTGGGCTATTGGGAAGCGCAGTAATTTCGTACTTTTTAAGCGGCACTGGTGGTCCTTGACATGGTGGTCCTTGACAAGCGGCACTGATGGTCCCTGATAAGCGGTACTGGTGGTCCCTGACATGCTGCACTGGTGGTCCCTGACAAGTGGTCCCTGACAAGCGGCACTGGTGGTCCCTGACAAGCGGTACTGGTGGTCCCTGACATGGTGATCCCTGACAAGCGGCACTGGTGGTCCCTGATATGGTGGTCCCTGATTGGTGGTCTCTGACAAGCGACACTGGTGGTCCCTGACATGCTGCTCTCATAGTTGCCAACATTGTAAAAAAAATTTTAGGGACACTTTTTTGGCTGTATGCGGAGTCTTATTATAATTAGGGGGAGGGGCATGCATTTGTAGGCGTGGCATAGGGAAAATTAAAAATCCAGCGCGTGAAGTGAACCACAGCGAAAAATGGGCGTGGTTTACGCAAAACAGTGGGCGTGGCTTGAATGGGCGTGGCTCAAAGGAGTGTGGTTAGAGTCTGAGATGAATGAGGGATGGAGGAGAGGGATGGAGGGACAGCAGCCCCAGATCCTACATAATAATAGAAATATGTGTATTCTAGAAAGTTTAACAATCAGCAGATAAAGATACTCCAAACACCTGGTGTTAGCACTTCAATCATCCCGGCACCATGGTTGTTGTGGTGTCAGGTTGATTGAAGTGCATTATTTCTATTATTACATTGTAATATAGAATGAAATCATTCAACTCACCATAATGCCGAATCAGTGGGATCCCTGAGCATGTCACCTGCCACGTCGCCTGCCACCAGCAGAGTCCGTCCTTGCATCAGGTGCCCCCAGCAGAGTCCCTCCTTGCATCAGGTGCCCCCAGCAGAGTCCCTCCTTGCATCAGGTGCCCCCAGCAGAGTCCCTCCTTGCATCAGGTGCCCCCAGCAGAGTCCCTCCTTGCATCAGGTGCCCCCAGCAGAGTCCCTCCTTGCATCAGGTGCCCCCAGCAGAGTCCCTCCTTGCATCAGGTGCCCCCAGCTGAGTCCCTCCTTGCATCAGGTGCCCCCAGCAGATTCCCTCCTTGCATCAGGTCTCCCAGCAGAGTCCCTCCTTGCATCAGGTGCGTTTTTTGAATCACAGAGCTGACTTCCTGAAAATTAATTCAGACATATCTCTTAAACGGTAAGAAATTTCACAAATGTGATTACTGTTTAGTTCTGCTTTAAGGGAAGTGAACCTCTCCATTAGACAAAACAAGCATTATATCCCGCATATGCTGGGGAAGGACACACACCAATTACATTTGCTGGCCAGCCCAGAGTTCAGCCTTTTAGCAACTATTTTTTTTCTTTTCCATCTGTGTAAGTTGAATGGAGATGACGGCAGCTCCTCCAATGACAAGAATACACACCTGTGGAACCATCAGTCCTGATTTTTTTGTTTTGAAAGGGACCACGCCATACTGAGTTAACAACCTTAAGCCGTGATGATACTGAAGCCACTGCAGTGCAAGAGAATATGGCATGGGGTAGTCCATCTTTTACACTGCTTTGTAATATAGTAAAATGTGATAAGCATAATTGTTCCACTTATCTTGGGAAAATTGCATTCCAGCTGCTCTCCCTCTTCACTCACCCATGCCAGTGTCATAAATTCCCTTCCAAGGCTGGAGGGATCCACAAAGTTGGGTATTGTTATTTTACCTGCATGGATCATGGAAAGTACATAATATGCAATCAGCACTGTGTCAAACAAATAGAACAGCGTATAATTTTATCACAAAGTTGTGCTGTATGCTGTAATTATAAGTCTTTGTGCAGTCACCGTTTATACCCGAGAGTATGCATCAATTATTATAAGCATGGTTGCTGTACTGTAATTTTACACTAGGCAAATATGGATTTTAAGCCAGCAACCTAGAATTTAAAAATCATCGCTGATACACAAAGTCTGCGAATGTTGATATACCGTTACGTACAAAGGAGGAAACCTCTCAGCATTTCAAATGACCAAAGGCAAATTCAAATTGCAAGCGATGTGTATGGCTGTGATCTCGTTAATGTAAATAGCTGTCTTGATGTGTGTTAATCTGTTCTGTTTCTATGGTTATAATCATATAGGTTTGCTGCTTACATATACAAGTTGTGCTTCCAAATTAGGAATGCAACACGGTCATTGTGCTTCACTGCAAGTCTATGGGTTATCTCAGACCAGTAATGATTGGCTGAACACATACAATCTGCAGGTGGCTTATACAGTGATTGATTTTATCGGGTGGTTTATTCAGTGGTTGATTTTATCTCAGCATTTGTGCAGCATGGGTGCTGATTGCAGATGCCTAATATACAAGTACAATATATGGTCAAAAGTTTGTGGACACATGCCCACAGTGTTGCCAACTGTCAGTATTTTTACTGGCAGCCAGTAAAAAACAAGCACTTTTCTCCTGCCAGTAAATGCCAGTGACGGGAAAAGGTTGCCAGTAAGAAATATGGAAATATGGCTGTGACGCTCGGTTTGGAACTGTGCATGTACATGGGGACAAGGGCCTCATCCTCACAAACGTGGCTTGTGGTTGTGGGGGTCTGCAGGAGGGGCCTAATTAGAATCTGGAAGCCCCCTTTAAGAAGGGGGTCCCCAGATCCCGGCTCCCCCCCCCCCATGTGAATGAGTATCGGGTACATTGTACCCCTACCCATTCACCAAAAAAGTGTCACAAGGTAATAAAAACACACACATAGTTTCGACAATTCTTTTATTAACAAATAAAAAAATAGTGTTCCCAGATGTAAATCCACCATCAATCACGCCGGACTCGAAAAAGAAAAAATAACAAAGACGCTCCCACCGTCGGTAAAGGCTGGCTGCCTACTGCAGGCTTCACTGTCTGACATTTCTTATATAGGCGAGGGGCGGGGCCACCTGGCTACGTCACCTGGTGGCCCCGCCCCCTTGTGACATCACAGACTGGGTTGGTGATGTCACAAGGGGGTGGAAATTAAGTTGTGATGGGGGCGGGTTTTGTCGGAGGCGGTGCCTGAGCGTGTATTGTGTAATGTCATGGTGCAAGGGAGCCGAGTGGAGGGGTCGGAGCCGCATGCTGTCTGCTAGATGGGAGAAAGGCAAGGCGGGAGAGGAACTGTCAGTGCTTTTTGGACCGGAGTGGATGGAAGGGACCACCTGGGGTGGAGAGAGACTGTCACTGTGACTCAGAAGGGGACGTGTCGTGTTGGTGAGGTGTCATCATCATCTGTGCTGCTGCACACTGCTGTCAGTTTCACTGTGAGAGTCAATTTCATGTGTGTGTCTGTCCATTCTTGCCTTCCTGAGTCCTGTCCCTGAGCTACTTACTATATTGAAAATAAAATAAGAAATATGTTTTTTTGCCTTAATATCTACCTTAAATCGCATTTCTGATTGCATATTGTACTTGCTTGCCTAAATACAAAAATTTGCACATAAAACCGTAATTGTGTAACTTTTGGAAATGCCAGTAATAACTTGGCTGTTCCCAGTAAATTTTGGGTGTCGTGTCAATAAATTTCATTCTGCTAGGTTGGCAACACTGCATGCCCATCACAACTAGATTAGCTTGTCCCATTCTAAAACCATGGGCAATAATACCTAGGAAGGTTCTAATTTATCCAGGTCATGGTATAGCTAGCAGTAATTAGTCTTATTCAACAGAACTTGTTGAAAATGTTTATCTTAGCTACTCCTATAGTTCCAATGAGTATCAGGAAGACATGTGCATTTAAGCCCCACTCCAGGATAAAACCTAACCTAACTAATCGCCACATTAAAAAAAAAAAAACATAGCTCTATCCAAATGCCCTTAGTACTTACCTGTAGCTGCAGCCAAGTGACAATCCGGCCCAGAGTCTTCTCCTCTTCTGTTTACTTACTGGTTTGGGTACCTCTTTGAGTGTCCATTTCAGTGTCTGCCAGATGTAGACACTTACTATTAGATGGGCTGCAGCAGGGTCCTCTCAGGGTCTAAAAGAGGATGACAACATCAGAGTGGGACGGCAGAGGACTGGCAATCTCAGGGGGGCATTGTAGCACTGGATCAGCGGTCCCCCTACTTTTCAGTGTCAGTATGGGACCTGGCTATGGGACTTAGATTAGTATATCTTGCTTCACAAGGTAAGGGAGAGGCAGGAAGACCTACAGTATGGGTTAGAGGATGGTGGGAATTAGGGCTTGGAAAAAAATAGATTATGCCTAGAGTGTGTCTATAACTTGGAATTGCCCCCTCCTTTGCAACTAAAACAGACTCCACTAATCTGGAAAGACTGGCTTGAAACTGATTTTATGACTAAGCTCCTGATGGAGTGAAACTCGTAAGAGGGCAGGTGGATTTTCCCTGTATCAGGTGATATGAATACATGTATTCTGGGTTTCTGGACGTCAAGAGGCTTCCTTTTGTTTTTGTTTTTTTTATTACTATTGTTGACGGAGTATGGAACGCTTTGGAGCCTGGACCCTTCAGTCAGTGGAGCAGTGGTGTAAGCCTTGTAGCAGAGTGGCTGGAATGATTGGCTTGAAAGTGATATTTCATTTCAAGCAAAGGTATTCAGTAGGGTTGAGGTCAGGTCTCTATGCAGACCACTTGAATTCCACCACACCAAACTCATCAAACCATGAGTTTGATTTACGAAACATGGAGAATGCAAAACTTGGTGCAGCTGCGCATGGTGGCCAATTAGCTTCAAACTACAGCTTGTTCAATTAAGCTTTGACAATAAAACCTAGAAGCTGATTTATTTCTATGCAGAGCTGCACCAGATTTTGCACTCTTCAGAATTAGAAAATCAAGGTCTTCGTGGAGCTAGCTTTGTACATGGGGCACAACCAAGCTGGAACAGAGTAGGACCTTCCCCGAACACTACATGGTTGGAAGGGCACAATTGTCTTAAATGTCTTTGTACGCTTTAGTATTCATTTTACACTTCACTGGAAACACCTAAAGATTGAGGTTGGTGCATACTTTGAGATATGCCATGAGGCAGGTGTGATGGTCCACAAACCTTTGTATACATAATGTAGTCACTAAAGGGGAAAGCTGGCCATACACAGTTGTTTTTTTTTTGTTTAGCCAAAGGGCAGTCAGCACAAAAATTAGGTGCATGGGGGGATCCCCCCACTTGGACATTGAACTCTGACAGCCGCACTGGCAGCTGTCAGAATACACTGATCAAAGGCTGCAGCTGAAAAAAAAATGTGTAAAAAGACATAAAAGCTACTTACTGTAAATACACTTTAATTTTAAAGCACCAATCAATTTCTAGCTAAACATAAACAATTGAGTACTATTCGTTAAACTTTTTTTATTTGAGCTAACATCCAATTTTTCAGGACAAGCTTTCAGGGTATGTCCCCTTCTTCAAGATCCAAGCAATAATTTTGAAGAAGGGGTCAAAGCCCAAAAGCTTGTCCTGAAATAAATATCATGGACAGTACTGAGTGCTGATTTTTTTTCTGTCGCTAGTTCACTAATACGGATACAATCCCCACTAACTAAACATAAAGAGGCAGATTGTTTCCCGGAGAATGACGACCCAGTCCCAAAATTGGGGATCTGCGGCATCCTTCTCCCTGGACTGAACATCTGGGTGTGCTGCACATATAGAGAATGGAATTGCCTTTTTTTATGGAATGATGGGGAAGACCACTCATTGCTCACAGAGATTTCCTGCATGTTGAAAAACCTTTATGAGCAATAGCAAATCCATTCAACTCCCAAAGGGGCTTGTTCCATCCCCAGTTTTGAATAAACAGGGGGGTTTGGAGACATTTATACAGAAGAGTTAATAACTGTCCTTGTCCCTGTTAGAAAGTTTTGTGATGGAAAAATTCCTTATTGGGTACACAAACCACAGTAAAAAGCCAACAGAGGTTCTAACCCTTCCCCACCCACTGTATCCAAAGCTTAAAGGCCCTGCTTAAACTTTCAACCCCATTCCTTGCCAAAATCAGGAGTACTGCTGTCCGTCAATGTATCTTGGAAGGCTATTTATAAAGGCAAACTTTTGGTCCGTTAAATTATCCCATTCATTTTTCAGACTCTGAAGTCTAGTGGTAAGATTCCCATGCACTATTTTGTGTCCGATCACTTCCACAAGACCATTTCCCTGTTATTTGCTTTATAGAGAGCACAGAGTACGGCACACTATTTTAGCTATTGGCTAATGCGCTTGGAATGAACATTTTATTCTGGTGAGGATTTACCTTCAAAGTTGCTCCTTATCAAGCTACCTCTGTAAACTGATTCTAGGTTGTACTTGAAAATATATGGTAATTGAAGTCGTTTACTGAAATCAGACCTTTACTCATTATCCACTTGCCGACCAGCCGCCGCAGTTTAACTGCGGCAACATGGCTCGGCTGCACAAATCGCTGTCATGTTACGTCGCTTCGAATTTCGGCCACTAAGGGAGCGCGCGTGGAGTGCTCGGCGCCGGGCTCCCGCGATCGCTCGGGGCACACCGAGAACCGGGATCTGTGTGTGTAAACACACAGTTTCCGGTTCTCTGAGGGGAGAAGAAACAGATCGTCTGTTCATACAGAGTATGAACAGCGATCTGTCATCTCTCCTACACAGTCCCCTCCCCCCTTCAGTTAGAACACACACTAGGGAACACAATTAACAATTATAGCAAAAAGTAAAAATTTTGCATTTTTTTCAAAATTGTCGCTCTTTTTTTGTTAATAGCGCAAAAAAAAAAAACCGCAGAGGTGATCAAATACCACCAAAAGAAAGCTCTATTTGTGGGGAAAAAAAGGACATCAATTTTGTTTGGGTGCAACGCAATGGTCAGTTAAAGCGACGCAGTGCCGAATCGCAAAAAAGTGCTCTGGTCAGGAAGGGGGTGAAATCTTCCAGTGCTGAATCGGTGAACTTAACTTTTCCTCCAATGCTCCCCACCACCTCCATTTTTCACAACTTGAAATTATTATTATTTTTTTTTTTAAATCAAAAACCTTTTTTTAAGTTTGCAGCCTGTAGCCTCCTGGGATATATATGTCACACATCCCAGGCTGTGGAGCTGACAGATCTCTTTTTTTTTTTACTCTTCAATCCTATCTAAGACCTGAAGCACATCTGCGCATGCACATGATCAAGGAAGCATCACTAAGAGGCTGGTTATGAATAGGAGGAAGACAGCTGGTGTCCAATTCAAAATTGCGGCACAATATGGGATATGCAGCACAAGTGCATTGGGTAAGAAAGGGACAATGCAGGATTTGCTGGACTTTTGAATGGGTTTATCCTGAAAATAGGAATGTCAAATGTAAGTGGAATCTACAAAGCAAAATTCATGGACGTAGGTGAAGTTCTTCTTGAATGACCTTCAATTTGCTAAAGCACTGTAGACCATAAACAACTGCCATTTTTTAAATAAAATTCTTGTTTTTACCTTTTTTTTCATCTTTTGCTTCACCTCAGTGCTGCTGACCTCCTGCAGCCTCTCTGCAGCCAATTCCTATCTACATGCACCTTAATGGTGGCTGCATGGCAATTCTCAGGGCAAGTTTCTTGATGGGGGCAACAGTAGACCGTGCTTCCGTCAAAGCCCATGTGACATGATAACAAAGCAGGAACACAATTAGGAGACTGAAGAAGCATTGTCATTCTATAACAGGAAGTGCCTAAACAAAGAACTTCATGGCGGGATGACCAAGTACTTTTTTACTCAATACTGCAGATTTTTTTTTTTAAATAGTAATAGTTTATTGAGCAATTTCCATACAAAACAAAGTATAGAGATAGTACAGTAAATCTGAGTTTGTTAGATTAGGCATTTAGTGATATACACAATCATTGAAAGAGTATTTCAACCATCTCATTCATATGGTAAATGTGGCCCAATACAGGTCCATGCTATGCACTGATTCTGTGTAAGGTATCTGGTTGGTTTGAGTGTGAGTAAATAGGGTTTTGTATTCTAGTACAGTATGCTGTGACCAGTGGGGACACTGATTCTATGAGGAATCATTCAAAGACAGAACATTGCGTAACAAAAAAAGCATAGATCAGCCATTCTCAACCAAGGTTCTGTGGAACCCTAGAGTTCCTCCACAAGTTGCTAGAGGTTCCTTGAGCGGTGGCTGATTGTCCTCCCATCTGGTGGTGCATAACTTCAGGTCCACTTGGCAGAGCCAGCAGCATGACACCAATGATTTTATGTGCTGTCTCTGAAGGTGGTATTTTGACCACCCCTGTAAGGGAGACATTCTTTCCACTGACCCCCAATGAATTAAGGCTTCCCCTGTGGTACAAAGTTTGATAAAGGCTGGCATAGACAGACAGACCAGAGACAAGAAGAATAAGGTGGAGGAGTTGTATTCAGTAGTTACTTAGAGGAGGAATTTTTGCAGTCATTCCTTGGGTTGGTGGTCCATGATGTCGTAGATGACTTCTAAAACAGTCAGCACTTAGGTAGTGAATCAAAACGCTCCAGGCAGATTTTATATTGATCAAATTTATCACAAAGTCGGGTGATTAGCTCTTCCATGCATTGCAGATGAGTAAGTTTGGTAACCCACATCTTAATAGTAGGGGGGTTATTATGCTTCCTATGTCTTGGTATTACCGTTCTAGCTGCTATTAGAAAGAAACTAAGGAGACTCTTCTTGGCCTGTGATATTGATCCCGGGAGCAGAGAGAGGAGGGCAATCTCAGGTGATCCCAAGCTAGAAAGGCTCATCATTTGTGTTCATACTGTAGATGAATGTTGCAGATTACACAGTATTGAAGATGCCTGATGAAATTATATTACTACTATTAAAGGTTGTATGGGATTTTCTTGAGTAGGGTTTACATATACTTTACATCAGAACCAAAGTTGAAAAGATTTGCCTCTTCCTTGTTGGAAATGATCTTCGCTCAGTCTTCTTTCAGGTTCAGTGTCCTTGGATATCTTAAGTGGCCGGCCTAAAATGATGTAACTCCAGCGCATACACAACATGGGTAAACCTTCCTGGCACCAAGGCTTGCTGAGAATGTACTGAGCTGCTCATGTTTGTTTCAGTATACATCTAGGAGAAGAGGAACTGGCAGGCAGAAGAGAAGTTTTTATTACAGAATAGACATACAGGGGGAGATTTACTAAAACCAGAGCACTCAGAATCTGGTGCAGCTGTGCATGGTAGCCAATCAGCATCTAACTTCAGCTTGTTCAATTAAGCTTTGACAATAAATCCTGGAAGATGGTTTTTATGCAGAGCTGCACCAGATTTTTCATGCTCCAGTTTTAGGCTCCATGCACACTGGATGTTAAAATAATGTTATAAAAACGCTAGTAGCTTTGCAGTGAGTCTTGCAAAGTTTTTTAACGTTTTTGGAATAGCGTTTATTAGCTTTTTTAGCATTTTTCCACATCAGAGTTTTTTAGCGTTTTTTTTTCTATTTGTAATTTTTTTTTCAATGGATCAAAAACGTAAAAAAAACGAGCCACGTTTTTGAGCGTTTATCTGCGTTTATGAGCATTTGGCGTTTTTTTGTGGTCAGAAAACAGCCCATAAACTGCACTGCTGATAAACGTCCAAAAACGTCCATGTGTGCATGGACACATAGGACAACATAGAGGGAAGTTTATGGGCTGTTAAAAAAACGCCCAAAAACAGCCGTTTATGAGCTTCAGTGTGCATGGAGCCTTAGTAAATATCCCCCACAGAATGACCTCTGCACTACAAAGCCTACCTACCAGCAATGTTTAGGGTTATAGTTCCGCATTACGGAGCAAGGTTGGCAGTTCCGGGAAACAAGCCCTACAGACTCATGGGTAGACAAGCGGTCCGAATTTACCCAAGCAAGCGATGAACAACAGACATGACATTTGCTTGCTGAAGAAGTTCCAACCAATACTCATATAGTTATTATTACATCTGTCAACGCTCCAATTATTATCTGATTCTAAATGTTCTCGCATGAACACCAGTGTTTTAAATAGTGTAAATTGTATAAATAACGTCTAATATGCTTACTAACTAAAATCCAAATGTATGCAGATGATGCTATTATATTTGTAGAAAGATCTCATTTGAATGACACGGAAGTCAAAATAGAATTGCAGCAGGTGATAATTCACTGTAATAAATCATTAAATGCATCAGCTAATCAGATGCTTAAATTACTGTGTTAGATACTTCTCGATTTGTATAAGGCAGTCTAGGATTTGCATAAAACCTTCAATGTCAAACATATTTTCACAGCTTTTTTTTCTTCTTTTTTTTTTTTCTTTTGACTTTTTCGAGTTAAAGACGAGATTTTATGCATGTCATCCGTCTTTTTTCCCCATCAAATTCCTAGTCATATTGTCTCTTTTTTTTTTTTTTAACTTTGCGGGTTGTGTTTAGCTAGTCAGGCACAGGGCGGTCACGTATGGGCAGATGTCTCGCGAAGAACAGGTGGCGGATGTCTATCTTTGAAGGAGTCGCGCTCTGTTGGGACCTGCTGTGGTCTTCTTCCCGATTTGCCTGAGGGATGTTAGTGGCCCAATCTCGATGCCCGTGCCATTCTGTTATTGTGCATTGAGAAGGTTATGATTGGCTATTAGTCGCAGAGATGTTTTTTTATTTTTTTACAAAGCGCTGGAAAATCTCTTCATGCAATAAAGGAAAATTGGAGACTGTGTCTCCTCTACAGTCTTATCAAAATAGCCGCATCACTTGCTTTTATCGGTTTTGTACAACCATTGGGACACTTCTGTCAATTCTGTTGCACAGCAAGACAGTGATGAACAGCAGTGAGACAAATTAGGCCTCATTTACACAGGTGCCTGCAGCCTCATGGCATAAAATTTGGGCATATTTCCCCACATATATGTGGGAATATATATATATATGGGAACCCCATATAACGGCGCATGGAAATCAATGGCTGTATGGAGGTATACACCAGTACCTGCATGTATACGGACACCCCTGGGTGCAGACGGTCTTTACAAGTTAAAAACAGGTTTTTTTGCTTGAAAATTACTTTGAACCCCCAAACATTATACAATTTTTTTTCTAACACCCTAGAGAATAAAATGGCGGTCATTGCAATACTTTCTGTCACACCATATTTGCGCAGCGGTCTTACAAGCACACTATTTGTGGCCCTTTAAGAGCTATGGGCGGAAGTGTCGTTTTGACGTCGCTTCCGCCCTGCAAAGGTATGGAGACGGGTGGGGGTCATTTTCCCCTCACTCGTCTCCATACCCAGCAAAGAAGAAGATCCGATCGCCTCCGCCGCTGTTGATGGCTCCGGTAAGCAGGGGAGGGCACTGGAACGCGGCGGGAGGGGGGGGGGGCCCTCGGACCGCCAGCCGAAGAAGAGGATACCAGGGTTATGGCAGCTAATTGCTGCCATAGCAACGATATTCCTCTTCAAAATTAGGATGTATATCGGCGCGTGGCGGTCCATAAGTGGTTAAGGTTCGCTGTATTTTTTGGGTCCCCTTTAGCAAGCACAGTCAGGCAACAGGAATTGTCTGCATCCACTCAGTAGTCAAACATTGGTCCAGGGTTCTTTGTTTTGTTTTTAGTTTTTTGGGGGGTAAACTTGGATAGGGATGCAGTGGCGGCTGGTGTTTTTTTTGTTTGGGGGGGCGGCAAACAACCACACCTCCCCCCACGGCACCTCAACCCCTCTCCCCCCCACTGTTTGCCGGTCCACCAGCACTAACCCCAATCAGCGGGCACATCGGGCAGGGGGACAGGCTGCGGCAGGCATTCTGCAACGACTTCCTTGTCCTCTTCCCTTCTGAGATCACGATGGCTTCTGCTGTGTGTCACCTCCCCTCCTCCTAGGTGTCCAATAGGTTTGCCTAACCTTTCAGCCAATCGGGAAATGGGTAACAGACCCACGCTTCCTGATTGGCAAAGAGGCGATTCAGTGTTAGAAAAGCAAATATTAATTTGCTTTTCTAACACAACTGGGTGGACTTGGAGAGCAATGCTCTGCGCTCCAAGTCCACCCTAATTTGAAGCCTATTAGAGCCTATGGATCAGGTGCTTAAAAAAAAACACCCCCGCCGCTGTAATTAAGGTGCCCTGCGTCAGAAAGGAGGCCCGATGCCTGAATATTGGGTGACAGCGGGGGCCATGGAATGATTCATGCAATGCATGAATCTATCCATTAACCATATAGGAGGGTGGTGAGGATGGAGGGACGGCACCCGTGCGCCCTTAATGCATGGGCTGCCCCTGTAGGGATGGAAAGTGCACAAAGCAAGGTCCATAAAGACATGGATGAGTGAGTTTGGGGTGGAGGAACTTGACTGGCTTGCACAGAGTCCTGACCTCAACCTGATAGAACACATCTGGGATGAATTAGAGCGGAGACTGCGAGCCAGGCCTTCTTGTCCAACATCAGTGCCTAACCTCACAAATGCGCTTCTGGAAGAATGGTCAAACATTCCCATAGATACACTCCTAAACCTTGTGGACAGTCTTCTCGAGAGTTGGGTGGGCCAACTCAATATTGAACCCTACGGACTAAGACAGGGATGACATTAAAGTTCATGTGCATGTAAAGGCAGGCGTCCCAATACTTTTGACAATATAGTGTAGCTTTGCTGACATGCCCAGCAGCATTGTAAGGTGGTTGCAAACCTGTCAGGAGCCTGATGAATCTGTCTGCAGTGGATTCCGTAAGGCCCCTTTCCAATGGGTGGTCCAATCGGGTCCACATAACCATTTTTTTAGGCAGACCCGTTTGGACCCTCCATTCTCCTCTATGAAGCGGCAGATGTAAACAGACTTGTTTCCATGTACACCCGCCTACCTCCAATTCGACCTGATTCACCAAAAACAGGCAGAAGGGGATCTGTTCCCCTACATCTGGGCGAATGGACAGCTAGTCCATTTACAACCGACTTCCCGTAGAGCAGAGCAAGCTGTGTCCGTGTCTGCTTTGCATAAGCGGATTGGACACAGACCTGTCATCTGCCCGCTCCATTCAGAGGGGGATCAGTGGACAGATCCCCGCTGAGCAAGCGGACTTCGCCCTGTGTTGCGTGCTGATGTATGTTCTGTAACGGTGGGGAGGGGCGGCCCGATGTATTGGTACAACACGTTCCACTGACTACTTTTTTTTTAACTGTATTGAAGCGACACAAAATGATCCCTATCTTGTGACTGAATCAGGGCTGGTGCTACCACTAGGAAAACTAGGCAGCCGCCTAGGGAGCCCTGCTGCCTAGGGCGCCCAGCCACTGCTGTTCCTCCTCTCTTCTCTCTGCAGCAAGCAAGTCCCAGCATCAGGAAGCAGCCACTGCTCCATTCACACATACCCTGTTTCCCCGAAAATAAGACCTAGCGTGATTGTCGGTGATGGCTGCAATATAAGCCCTACCCCCCAAATAAGCCCTACGCTGTTTCCCCGAAAATAAGCCCTACCCTGAAAATAAGACCTACAAGGACTTTAACTAGGGCTTATTTGGGGGGTAGGGCTTATATTGCAGCCATCACCGACAATCATGCTAGGTCTTATTTTAGGGGAAACAGGGTAGTGTCAGAGGCAGAGGACTGTGTCTGTGTCCCAACTCCCGAATGAATGGAAGCAAGCAAACATTCATTGATGGGCACTGGTAGGCTGCATTCATGGGCACTGGTAGGCTGCTTGTGATGGGCGCTGGTGAGGCTGCATTTGATGGGTGCTGGTAGACTGCATTGATGGGCACTGGTAGGCTGCATTTGATGGGCGTTCAGATTCACTCAAATCATAGACATATCCTATCCTTTTGCGCCAACGTTTTCAAGGGCCCCAACCTAGACAGCAGAAGATTCACATTAACCGCTTGCCGACCAGCCACCCTCATTATACTGTGGCAGGTTGGCACGGCTGCGCGAATCGCCGTAGATGTATGTCGGGCTCTTTAAGAGCAATAGGGGGCTTGCGCAGCGTGGCGCCGGAGCGTTTGGGAGGCGGCCGCGATGTCCGCTGGCGACCTGTGGTTGCTTCTCAGAGAGCCGGAACGGGGATCTGTCAATATAAACAGACAGATCCCCATTCTGACAGGGGAGTAGAGAGAGATCTGCTATTCCTGCTGATCAGAAACAGCGATCTCTCTCTACTCCCAGTCAGTACACCCCCCCCCCCGTATCCATGTCACTGGTCTCAAAAAAGTGTCAAAAGTGTTCGATCTGTCTGCCGCAATGTTGCAGTCCCACTAAAAATTGCAGATCGCTGCCATTACTGGCAAAAAATAAATAAATAATAAAAATTAATAATCTATCCCCTATTTTTGTAGACGCTATAACTTTTGTGCAGACCAATCAATATACGGGTGGCACGGTGGTGTGGTGGTTAGCCTGGCAGCAAAAGGGTCGCTGGTTCAAATCTCAACCACGACACTACCTGCCTGGAGTTTGCATGTTCTCCCTGTGCCTGCGTGGGTTTCCTCCGGGTACTCCGGTTTCTTCCCACACTCCAAAGACGTGCTGGTAGGTTAATTGGATCCTGTCTAAATTGGCCCGAGTATGTGTATTAATGAATGTGAGATAGGGACCTTAGATTGTAAGCTCCTTGAGGGTAGGGACTGATGTGAATGTATAATGTATATGTAAAGCGCTGCGTAAATTAACAGCACTATATAAGTACCTGTAAAAAATAAAATGTATGCTTATTGTGCTTTTTGTTTTTTTTTTTTTTTTTTTTACCAAAAATATGTAAAAGAATACATATTGGCCTAAACTAATGAAGAATTTTTTTTTTTTCTGGGGGGGATATTTATTATAGCAAAAAGTAAAAAAATATTGTTGTTTTTTTTTTTTTTTCAAAATTGCCGCACTTTTTTGTTTATAGCGCAAAAAATAAAAACCGTAGAAGTGATCAAATACCACCAAAAGAAAGCTCTATTTGTGGAAAAAAAAGGACGTCAATTTTGTTTGGATACAATGTCACGTGACCGCGCAATTGTCAGTTAAAGCGACGTATCGCAAAAAATGGCCTGATCATTAAGGGGGCAAATCCTTCCAGTCCTTAAGTGGTTAGGTCAGATAGCTTCACACTCGCAGGCCTAAACCTATTCCTTTGTCAGGATAGCTCTCAAGTGACATAGCCTGATGCCTGTTGTCACTTGTTTGGACACTTGGAGCAGTTCACCCCATGAGGAGAGAGCTACCGTTTATGCTATTTGGGTCTGGGTATATGCTGGAGTTTAAAATCTTTGCAAGGGACATTGTGAAGCTGCTTGTGTACCATAGGCGTGTGCACAGGGTGTGCCAGGTGTGCTTGGGCACACCCTAATCAGGCTGTGCTGCACAAGATTCCCCCTGCTGCTTGGCTGCAGAAGAAGAGACTGCGGAATCTCTGTCTTAAAAGTGAGACATCAGGGGTCTGTTTAGACCTCTGATATCTCACCAAAGACCCCCCAATGGAACGAGCTCCTAAAAAATTGTATATAAAAAATAATAATAACAATAATATATTAATAAAATATATATATACACACACACACACGTGTGTGTTTGAGCTTTGGGTGCACACCCTAATGCCATGGTCTGCGCACACCTATGTTGTGTACTCATTATGTTTCATACTCCACTGTGCGTACATCTTCCCCACCCAACATACCTTGCCTAACAGCACATTCAACACTCTCTGTTAAGGAAATGATTAAGAGCTCCAATCGAGCCCAAGGTTATCTGCTGCTGTCTCTAATTGGAAAGTGTGGATATGCATGCATATAAAAGTAAACACTCTGAGACACGCTCATCTCATTGGTACATCTCATTGGTTAAGATAGAAAAGAAGATGGAGAATCTTCATAACGAGGTTTGGCTGTCCTTGGTTTTATCTTCAGTTCCGCGTTCTTCTGATGTGTGGGATGTAGGGGGTACCCGCCATTTTGAGAAAAATATAGGAACAGAGCTAATCTGTATACTTATATAATGAGTAAGGAGAAAAATATGTATGCACATAAGAAAATAGACATTTTCAGATTATTATTATTATTTACATCACATTCCTTCACATCTCCTCTTTTGAATTGACTACTACTGAAGAGGTTACAAAACTTTCTCAGATGCCCACCTAACCAATTGTCCCTTGTATCCTGTTCCCTCACAACTACTACGGTCACCCTCTTCTTCTATCCTATGCTCCCTCACTCACATCTTCAATCTCTCCCTCTCTAGTGGCACCTTCCCCTCCCCTCTAAAACATGCGCAGATCACTCCCATCCCTTAAAAAGCCCTCACTGAACCCCACCAACCTGAACAATTTAAGACCCATCTCTCTGCTCCCATTCACCTCTAAACTTCTAGAACGCTTATGCCGCGTACACATGGTTGGATTTTCCGACAACAAATGTTCGATGGGAGCCTGTTGTCGGAAATTCCGACCGTGTGTAGGCTCCATCGGACATTTTCCGTCGGAATTTCCGACAAACCAAATTTGAGATCTGGATCTCAAATTTTCCGACAACAAAATCCGTTCTCGTAAATTCTGATCGTGTGTACACAATTCCGACGCACAAAGTTCCACACATGCTCTGAATCAATTACGAGACGGAAGCGCTCGGTCTGGTAAAACTAGCGTTCGTAATGGAGATAGCACATTCGTCACGCTGCAAATTTTAAAATCTTTCAATGCAGCGCACTCTCTTCTTCTTTATAATGCTAGAAGAATGAAGTTGTTTTGCTGCTGATATTCACACAGAGTTCTGACAACCTGATTTCTTTATTATTTCTCGTGATCTCATGAATAATTTTTTTTTTTTTTTTTTTTTTATCCAGATCTCCTATTTTTTTTTTTTTTTTTTATAGTGATCTCTATAATTTTTTACTTTTGTTTTGTGTCAAGTTACCACAACACCATTATTATCTTGTATTTTTTAACCTCAAGGAGGTTGGTGTTGGTGTCCCTTGTTAATTTGACATTGTATTTTTAAAATGTGCCGGCCTCCTCACAAACAAACTGTCCTTTTTGAAGTTACATAGTTACATAGTAGGTGAGGTTGAAAAAAGACACAAGTCCATCAAGTCCAACCTATGTGTGTGATTATATGTCAGTATTACATTGTATATCCCTGTATGTTGCGGTCGTTCAGGTGCTTATCTAATAGTTTCTTGAAACTATCAATGCCCCCCCGCTGAGACCGCCGCCTGTGGAAGAGAATTCCACATCCTCGCCGCTTTTACAGTAAAGAACCCTCTACGTCAGGGGTCTCAAACTGGTGGCCCTCCAGGTGTTGTGAAACTACAGGCCTCTGCCTGTTGGAGTCATGCTTAAAACTGTCAGCCTTGCAATGCCTCATGGGACTTGTAATTTCGCAACAGCTGCAGGGCCGCCAGTTTGAGACCCCTGCTCTACGTAGTTTAAGGTTAAACCTCTTTTTTTCTAATTTTAATGAGTGGCCACGAGTCTTGTTAAACTCCCTTCTGCAAAAAAGTTTTATCCCTATTGTGGGGTCACCAGTACGGTATTTGTATATTGAAATCATATCCCCTCTCAAGCGTCTCTTCTCCAGAGAGAATAAGTTCAGTGCTTGCAACCTTTCCTCATAACTAATATCCTCCAGACCCTTTATTATCTTTGTTGCCCTTCTTTGTACTCGCTCCATTTCCAGTACATCCTTCCTGAGGACTGGTGCCCAGAACTGGACAGCATACTCTAGGTGCGGCCGGACCAGAGTCTTGTAGAGCGGGAGAATTATCGTTTTACCTCTGGAGTTGATCCCCTTTTTAATGCATGCCAATATTCTGTTTGCTTTGTTAGCAGCAGCTTGGCATTTAATGCCATTGTTGAGCCTATCATCTACTAGGACCCCAGGTCCTTTTCCATCCTAGATTCCCCCAGAAGTTCTCCCCCCAATGTATAGATTGCATTCATATTTTTGCCACCCAAATGCATTATTTTACATTTTTCTACATTGAACCTCATTTGCCATGTAGTTGCCCACCGCATTAATTTGTTCAGATCTTTTTGCAAGGTTTCCACATCCTGCGGAGAAGTTATTGCCCTGCTTAGCTTAGTATTGTCTGCAAATACAGTGATTGAACTGTTTACCCCATCCTCCCGGTCCTTTATGAACAAATTAAATAGGATTGGTCCCAGCACAGAACCCTGGGGAACCCCACTACCCACCCCTGACTATTCTGAGTACTCCCCATTTATCACCACCCTCTGAACTCGCCCTTGTAGCCAGTTTTCAATCCATGTACTCACCCTATGGTCCATGCCAACGGACCTTATTTTGTACAATAAATGTTTATGGGAACTGTGTCAAATGCTTTTGCAAAATCCAGATACACCACATCTACAGGCCTTCCTTTATCTAGCTGGCAACTCACCTCCTCATAGAAGGTTAATAGATTGGTTTGGCAGGAACGATTCTTCATGAATCCATGCTGATTACTGCTAATGATACCGTTCTCATTACTAAAATCTTGTATATAGTCGCTTATCCCCTCCAAGAGTTTACATACTATTGATGTTAGGCTAACTGGTCTGTAATTCCCAGGGATGTATTTTGGGCCCTTTTTAAATATCAGTGCTACATTGGCTTTTCTCCAATCAACTGGTACCATTTCAGTCAGTAGACTGTCAGTAAAAATTAGGAACAATGGTCTGACAATTACTTGACTGAGTTCCCTAAGTACCCTCGGGTGCAAGCCATCTGGTCCTGGTGATTTATTAATGTTAAGTTTCTCAAGTCTAATTTTAGTTCTGTCCTCTGTTAACCATAGAAGTGTTTCCTGTGATGTGTCATGAGGATAAACACTGCAGTTTTGGTTACTGAAGCCCCCCAATTCCCTTGTGAAGACTGGGGAGAAGAATAAATTCAATACCTTCACCATCTCCCCATCCTTTGTAACCAGATGTCCTTCCTCATTCTTTATGGGGCCAATATGGTCTGTCCTCCCTTTTTTACTGTTCACATACTTAAAGAATTTCTTGGGATTTTTTTTGCTCTCCTCCTCTATGTGACTTTCACATTCTATCTTAGCCATCTTTATTGCACCCTTACATTTCTTGTTGCATTCTGAATGCTGATGATGATCCTTCAACCTTGTATTTTTTGAAGGCCTTCTCCTTTTCTTTTATATGCATTTTTAGATTAGAGTTAAGCCATCCAGGACTTTTGTTCGCTCTTTTAAATTTATTACCCAATGGAATGCTTTGGCTAATGCCCTTATTTAATATGCTCTTAAAGCAAACCCATCTCTTCTCTGTGTTCTTTGTTTCTAAGATTTTATCCTAATTTATGCCTTCTAGCAAGGTTCGTAGTTTAGGGAAGTTGGCTCTTTTGAAATTCAGTGTCTTTGTATTCCCCTTATGTTTCCTATTTGTGTGATTTATACTGAAACCAATTGACCTGTGATCGCTGTTACCTAAATTGCCCCATATTTCCACATCCGTGATCAGGTCTGTATTGTTGGTAATCAGTAGATCCAGTAATGCTTTATTTCTAGTTGGTGCGTCTACCATCTGACCCATAAAATTGTCCTGCAAGACATTTAGGAACTGGCGAGCATTAGATGAATGCGCAGTTCCCTCCGCCCAGTCTATGTCTGGATAATTAAAATCCCCCATTATGATAACAGTTCCCATCCTTGTTGCTAATCCAGATTGTGATAGGAGATCTGTCTCCCCTTCCTCCCTCAGGTTAGCGGGCCTATAGCATACTCCCAGTATTATTTTCCCCTTAGCTTCATCCCTTTGGAGCTCTACCCATAAGGATTCCACCTCCTCCCTAGCTCTCTTAGTGATGTCATCTCTCACATTCAAGTAAAACACATAGGCAAGTATTTGTGAAAAGTATAGCCATTTATTATGGGTCATAACAAAATAAAGAGGAAGACAATGCTGGAGAAACTGGTGAAATTTGCAAAGCCTTTGTACCCCAGGGCAGACATCAATTATTTTACAGTTAAAATTTTCGGCCTGAGGAGTCCTTATAATAGTGAACACATTCCGGTCCAAGATTACAAGGGATCAGGAACAGCAGCAGATGACATATCTGTCCCCAGGCTGTGGCTCTGGTGTTGTAGTTGTGGCAGGAGGTGGAGGAGGAGGAGGAGGAGGACCATGGTTGAACTCACAAATGTGGCTTTGGCTTGTGAGTTCGCCCCTCAACCCCTCATTTAGGGCTTGTAACATAACTTCCTCACATAAGAGGTGTTGGCTCTCCTCCATTTCTTGCATTTTGCAGACTGCCATGTAGGCATAATGGTCTTGATTATTGGAGGGGGTTCTGAGGGCCACAGTAGCCTTCCGAAATAGGCCAAGTGCTGCCTCCTCCAGGTTAGTCCTCTTCCTGGGACTTTTTTTGGAAGGCGGAGGGGATGGACCTGGGATTCGGGCAGGCTACTGGGCCCGGCCACCTTCTGGCTGCCACTTACCCCCGCCACCTCCTGGCTGCCACTTTCCACTGCCTCCTCCTGGCTGAGATCTTCCTGTGTATTAAAAAGGGACATAGTTTTAGTTTTTGGTTTATCAATCACACACAATTTTCAGCTCATGACTGTTGCAAATTGAATGTTAATAAATAGAAAACACTATCATTCTGACCCCAGCATTTTTTCCTTCTTGTCCCAATCATTTGTGGCCACTACTGTCTATTGATATGTAAAATACTTTGTAAAATCAGAAATCACTGATCAATAATAACATCTAGTTAACATCATTAATGATTTGACTAGAAATATGTTGAACAATGCTATACCTGGCTCAAGCTGGGCTCCTCCACTTCTTCTGGCTGTAAGGCCCAGGTTTGACGTTGGAAGCCTCAGCTGAGGTGGAAGGAAGCCTTGAAGGAAGATTGGAGAGTGCTGGCCTTGGTTCAGTCTGGCCTGCCAGAAAATGCAGTCTGCCATAGTACCACAGCCTGGGTACATAAATGTACTCTGCTGCAGCTACTGATCCCTGGGAATCCTGGACCTTCTTGCGCTCCCTATTATAAGTGCTCCTCATGCCACCAATTATGGCCTTCAAATAGGGGATGTCTGCCGTGGGGATCACCGGCTTCACAAATTCCAGCAATTGATCCAGCACTGCCTTCCTCTTTGGTTTATTGTTATAAAAGGGGTGGTTTACCTGCCCCAGACAGGGCAGCTCCCTGTACATATTAAGGAATATGGGGATAAAGTCCTCATCATTGAATAGATCCATTTTCTCTGCAAGACACAACACAAGACAAACCCTAATGTCAGGCTAAACTCTCCTAATCTTGCCCCAATATAGTCCTCAATCTAGAAGCAGTATAGGCCACTGATGCACCAAGTTAAAATTGTACCTTCATTAGAACGATCGACGCTTCCGTTACACCTTCCTCCGCTCACAGATCGTACGCACGATGCACACGTGTTACGCTTTATATACACTGCCCCTTGTCTTTCGGTGTAGTGGGAGAGTACATGGCGGATAAAGAGCAAGTGTATGCAGACAGCAGCAGCAACGACGAAAGGCCGGAGCCACGAACATCCCGAAGGAGATTTAAGGCCTCAAATATGTCCTTTATAGAGATGGTGGGCCGACTATGATGGGAAGCATGGACCTTACCCAAACCCAAATGTCAGAAAGGCCAAGATCATGACTAAAGTCATAAAAAGTCTGCACAGGAATTTTAGGGTATGGCGATCCAAGGATCAATTGAGGAAAGACTGGTCAGACCTGAAATTGAGGGAGCAGGATCAGTACAGAAAGATCAAGAGAGTTCTTGAAAAAAGTAAGTAGTTGTCGTGTGTTCCTATTATTATTATTACTTGCATGCGGCTCCATGTTCTTTTCTTTACTGTTGTACCGTTTAAAATGGCAACTTTCAGGTTCGTGGGCACAGTAATCGTTCGTAGTAAACATTGTCCGTTCGCCCACTAATACGATGTTTTTGGCAGATCCTGGTTAACTACATTTGTTCAGGCCTATTTGTATTAAAAGAAGTTTATGACATTATTGTCTAGATGGGTTTGTACTAGAATGAAATGAAAACTTGATTCAGTGTAAGGAGAGTAAACTCAGCAGCTATTTACACATCTGGACGCAGGAGCACTAGTGTGGGACACCAGAACAAACTTTATAGGGTGTCCCACACAGGTGCTCCAGTGGATACTAGGGGTGTCTCCATGTGTGAAAATTGTACAACCTCACCTCACTCCTTCAGACTCCTCTTGCATTGCTAACTTACTAACTGACATATCAGCATGGATGTCGCACCACTTCCTTAAACTAAATCTCTCTAAAACTGAGCTATTAATATCCCCCCCCCCGCCCCCCTCCATGACTTTTCCAGCAAAATCAGCAATGCAACCATCAGTCCCTCCCCTCACGCCAGGGTACTAGGTGTAATCCTAGACTCTGAATTGTCATTTCAGCCCCAACTCCAATTGAAGTCAAAAGTTTGTAGAATTCACCTCCGTAACATCTCTAAAATTCGCCCCTTTTGTAACAAATTAAACCATCAAGCTCCTCATTCATTCCCTTGTTATCTCTCGCATTGACTATTGCAACTCCCTTCTCATTGGCCTGCCTCTCCATAGGCTATCCCCTCTTCAGTCTTTCATGAATGCTGCTGCCAGACTTATATACCTTACCAACGGCTCAGTGTCTGCCAACCCTCTCCTCCAATCCCTACACTGGCTCCTAATCACCCAGCGAATTAAACTCAAAATACTAACCACAACATACAAAGCCATTCACAACTCTGCCCTGAGCTACATCACCAATCTTGTCTCTAAATATCACCCAAACTGTCCTCTCCGCTTTTCTCAAGACCTTCTACTCTCAAGCTCTCTCATCTCCTCCTCCCATGCTCGTCTCCAGGATTTCTCCAGAGCCTCTCCCATCCTCTGGAACTCGCTACCTCCACCTGTCCGGCTATCCCCTACTCTTGCTACCTTCAGGTGATCCCTGAAAACTCATCTTGTCAGGAAAGCCTATCACGTCTCTAACTAATCTTTTACCACTTCCATCAGCTCATTCCCCACAGTTACAACCTTTTGTACCACTTGCCCCACCCTATTAGATTGCAAGCTCTTCTGAGCAGGGCCCTCTTAATCCTCTTGTATTTTCATGTATTATAACTGTATTGTCTCCCTTTTATATTATAAAGCACTGCGTAAACTGTTGGCGCTATATAAATCCTGTATAATAATATAATAATAATAATACTGGTTGTCCCTAACTTGCTAATATATTCTGTTAATATTACATAGAGTCATAAGTCTAATGCTTGTATGCTCATTAAAGTCTTCTGAAAGATATACTGGTGGTATCAGTGAGGTTGAGGCCTCACTCAGGGCTGGACAGGAGCAGAGGACCCAAAATAACCAACGTCTCCTGCAGGGGTAATGCTACACTGATCTCACAGGAGACATTGAGGGCAGTGGGAGCCATAGGCTCCTGCTGCCATCAGTCAAACTTCTGTGAGGAGGGAGCTGGGGTGTGGCTTACCCGCGTTGTGTGTGTTTATGGATGCACACAGCCCAGCCCGGGAGTGTGTGTGCACAAGTGCCTCCTTAGCACCTGGCTTGTTAAGAAGGTACCCAGAGGAGGGAGAAGTTGAGAGCGCCGGCAGGGAACTGCCAGAGGAGGAGGTAAGGGACCTCTATGTGCAATATCGTTGCACAAAACAGGTAAGTATAACCCTCTTTTTTTATTTTAAAACCCCTCAAAAAACAGCCTTTAGTATCACTTTATTATACACTTCAATATGGCAAGGCTATCATCAGGTATGGTAAAGTTGTTTCTAAATCAACATGCACATAGCATGCTATGGTCTACATTGAGTACACAACCTTTATTCCTGAACTGGTTTAAGAGGGATTTCTTTATTGACATTCACAGGCATTTTGTATGATTTTTTTATGTTTGATTTTTTGGCGTAGCTTTCTCACAATGAACAATTTGTCATCACCAGAGTCTCTTCTTCGGAATCAAAACACCTGAACGTTTATATTCATCAGTCTTAATGAAATGTCAGCTTTCAACAACTGGTACTTTGTCTTAGTTTCCTGCAGATATTGCCTGACAAGAGCGCAGTGAGACCTGGATGGAGGATAATCTCTTGCGTTATCATGTCATGCGGCAAACCAATGGCATGGGAGATAAGGAGAAAACTCATAAATGTATTATCCTTCAAAGCCCTCTCAATGATTCTAGAAACAAGATGTCTTTGCACACCTTATAATAAAAAAATGTGAATGTCTCATTCATGTTTATGAAATAATAATTCTATTGGTGGTCCCTGTCAGATGTTCTCTTTGAAGGGAAACTAGTAATCTGTGTAATATGGTTAAAGGGTAAGTAAACCCTAACAATGACTCTTATTTGGGTTTTTTTGGTCTGTTAACTATACCATTGAAATTGTTTGTTATATCTGTTTGATAGATGCAAATATATACTGTTAGTATGTATGTATATATATATATATATATATATATATATATATATATATATATATATATATATATATATGTACAGTGGGGATGGAAAGTATTCAGACCCCTTTAAATATTTCACTCTTTGTTATATTGCAGCCCTTTGCTAAGATCATTTAAGTTCATTTTTTCTCCTCATAAATGTACACACAGCACCCCATATTGACAGAAAAACACAGAATTGTTGACATTTTTGCAGATTTATTAAAAAAGAAAAACTGAAATATCACATGGTCCTAAGTATTCAGACCCTTTGCTGTGACACTCATATATTTAACTCAGGTGCTGTCCATTTCTTCTGATCATCCTTGAGATGGTTCTACACCTTCATTTGAGTCCAGCTGTGTTTGATTATACTGATTGGACTTGATTAGAAAAGCCACACACCTGTCTATATAAGACCTTACAGCTCACAGTGCATGTCAGAGCAAATGAGAATGATGAGGTCAAAGGAACTGCCCGAAGAGCTCAGAGACAGAATTGTGGCAAGGCACAGATCTGGCCAAGGTTGCAAAAAAATTTCTGCTGCACTTAAGGTTCCTAAGAGCACAGTGGCCTCCATAATCCTTAAATGGAAGACATTTGGGACGACCAGAACCCTTCCTAGAGCTGGCCGTCCAGCCAAACTGAGCTATCGGGGGAGAAGAGCCTTGGTGAGAGAGGTAAAGAAGAACCCAAAGATCACTGTGGCTGAGCTCCAGAGATGCAGTCGGAAGATAGGAGAAAGTTGTAGAAAGTCAACCATCACTGCAGCCCTCCACCAGTCGGGGCTTTATGGCAGAGTGGCCCGACGGAAGTCTCTCCTCAGTGCAAGACACATGAAAGTCCACATGGAGTTTGCTAAAAAACACCTGAAGGACTCCAAGATGGTGAGAAATAAGATTCTCTGGTCTGATGAGACCAAGATAGAACTTTTTGGCCTTAATTCTAAGCGGTATGTGTGGAGAAAACCAGGCACTGCTCATCACCTGTCCAATACAGTTCCAACAGTGAAGCATGGTGGTGGCAGCATCATGCTGGGGGAGTGTTTTTCAGCTGCAGGGACAGGAAACTGGTTGTAATTGAGGGAAAGATGAATGCGGCCAAGTACAGGGATATCCTGGACGAAAACCTTCTCCAGGGTGCTCAGGACCTCAGACTGGGCCGAAGGTTTACCTTCCAACAAGACAATGACCCTAAGCACACAGCTAAAATAACGAAGGAGTGGCTTCACAACAGCTCCGTGTCTGTTCTTGAATAGCCCAGCCAGAGCCCTGACTTAAACCCAATTGAGCATCTCTGGAGAGACCTAAAAATGGCTGTCCACCAACGTTTACCATCCAACCTGACAGAACTGGAGAGGATCTGCAAGGAAGAATGGCAGAGGATCCCCAAATCCAGGTGTGAAAAACTTGTTGCATCTTTCCCAAAAAGACTCATAGCTGTATTAGATCAAAAGGGTGCTTCTACTAAATACTGAGCAAAGGGTCTGAATACTTAGGACCATGTGATATTTCAGTTCTTCTTTTTTAATAAATCTGCAAAAATGTCAACAATTCTGTGTTTTTCTGTCAATATGGGGTGCTGTGTGTACAATGAGGAAAAAAATGAACTTAAATGGTGGGTCTGAATACTTTCCGTCCCCACTGTGTGTATATATATATATATATATATATATATATATATATATATATATATATATATAGATATACAGTATCTCACAAAAGTGAATACACACCTCACATTTTTGTAAATATTTTATTATATCTTTTCATGTGACAACACTGAAGAAATGGCACTTTGCTACAATGTAAAGTAGTGAGTGTACAGCTTGTATAACAGTGTACTCACTTTTGTTATCTATGTACTGTACGCATTGCTGTCTTGTTCTGGGGAGCACTCCCTTTGCATCCCCAGAACTGTGACCGAGATATTGATTGCTCTCGGTCAAATACCAATGGCTGGGAGTTGGTAGGATGAATTCCCGATGAAGTCAGCACTGTGCAGCCAATCACAGTACTGCATAATCGAGAGCCCCACCTGCTCCTGCCATCGTAAAGAGGTCCATGATGGGTGTTCTTTAAGCACATTCTATTTAGCACGTTTTTTTTCACCTCACAGCATCAGCTTCCTGTGCAGCTCTCTGCATTTTTTCACCTCAGAACCCCAATGGAAGTCAGTGCTGGAAGACTTCCCCCTGCCAGATGCTGTGGTCTGAATAGGGAGCAGGTGACTATACCCAGCAGCCAGTGCTGGGACAAGGTCACCAAGAGCTCAAGGAGAACATGCCAAACTGTGCCCCCTTCTCCCCAAGATGTATAAGCATAATGTGTCAACAAAAATCTCCCTCCCCCGATAAAAAAAATTGGGCACTAATCTGCATGATTACCCCTAAGCATAAATTCCCTCTCCTCCCCGTACAAATCTGCCCCCCTGCTTAAATCCCTCCTCCCAGCACAAATCTCTGCCCCCTCCATCCCCCAAATCCCCCCAGCACAAATGTACCCCCCAAAAAAATCACACCTCCTAGCACAAATCCTCCACCCCTCAAATTTCCCCTCCACGTACACATTCTCTCCCCCCTACTCCAAATCCCCCTCTTACCATAGCACAAATCCCCTCCCCCTCTACCATATCACCTCTTCTAGCACAAATGCTGTTCTTCCATTCCCCTCCCAACACAAATCCCTCTAAATTACCACTCCACGCACACACACACAAATGTCCCCTCTTAGAACAACTCACGGTGCCCCCACATCACATGATACCACAGTGCCCTGGGCAGCCTGCAAATTCCATTCAGGGCCATCAACCTAACATATCTTGTTATGACAGGCCCAGAGGGCAAATGCCTCTCTGAACCCTAGCCCAGTCCTCTCCTACGGACATAGTTAATGACCCCAGGGGTGCAGAAGATGTTAGGGAGGGCTGGAGTGCATAGGTTATTACAGTTTCCTGCTGTGTACCCCCACCTGACTACACAATACTCTGTACTCTCTGTACAAAACTGATTGCACAATACCCTTACAGATTGGATGTTCTGTCCATCATGCTTACATTTTGAGGTCCAGGACTTATCTTAGATACAGGATTAGGTCTTCAAGGTCTCAGTGATACCTGCTCCCTTTCTGAGGGTGGAGCACCCCAGGCAGTTCATTTTTCACCTATTGCTTTTTTGATATATAATGATACATACTACAAAAAATATAACTGAACTGCGCTAATCCGAAATTGAAATGCTATACATTGAAACATATGTGAATGACATCCCGTATACCCAGGAGGCAAATAACTACAGTGATATAAAAATTGAATGATCTTAGATAATCCAAAATGGGTGACAAAATAAAACTGATACCAATAGTGATAAATAAAAGAAAGTCCCAAAGAACCCAATTGATATCCCATATTAATTGCGGAAAAGCTCTTCAGATGCCACCAAGTGACAAGTCCACCACCAAAAGCAATGCGCGCTTACCAGAGGCAAGCTACAAGACAGCTTGTACATCTAAAGATATCCGATCAATAGAAGCATCCTGGTCCGACTTCACCATAAAGAGGAAAAAGCAGGAATGGCTCCGTCCGATAGGCAAGGATGATTACCAGGGAGGACCCACAGAAATAAAAGATAAGAACTCCATAGTGTAAATCAGCAGACGTAATTTATTAAAAAAGAGATTTGCACTTACATAAATGGCGTGAATAGAAGCATGAACAAGGATAAAATTAGCCGGCCGGCCTGCATACACCCGTTCGTGATGAGAGGACACCAATGACGTCATCGGTATCCTCTCGTCACGAACGGGTGTATGCAGGCCGGCCGGATTTCATTCACATATGTTTCAATGTATAGCATTTCAATTTCGGATTAGCGCAGTTCAGTTATATTTTTTGTTTTCTGTGTTTGTGTATGCCTCACAAATAGGGACTGCAGCTTTTCATTTATCATTTGGGTCTGTGTAGCTCGGTCATTTTTTGTATTTTGTCTTAATGATAAATACTACTCTGAAGGCTGGGTAGATGAGCAGAACTCTCAAACTTTGTTTTTAATGAATACATGAAATGTCCATCTGTAATGCCATTTGATTGATTACAAATGATACCTTCCACATCCCTGATGAAGGAGATACACACTCTCTGAAATGCGTCGGGGGGAGGAAGCTACACCACATCATCATTATCTCTCATAGTTGGTGTATCTATAGCTTTCAATGCCATGTATATACTGTTCTTGTGGGGTTTTTTTTTTATCCAATGATGTATTAATAAAAATAATTTTATAATTATTATCCTCATATGTTTTACGATCAAAGTGCCTTCAATGTCCCACTACCAGGGGAATTGTTATCCTTTACATGGGTTATTACACAGTGCAATGTGGTGAAAAACAGAGGCAAAACCGCATGCCTTGTAAATACCCGTTGGTAGCAACCTCTCCCCAAAAGGTGCCATGGCAAGAAGGCAAGCAGTAGGAGAACCCACACTATACCTTTGCACAGGGGCCCTCTGTAGTCACCAAGCTGTGAGCTTGGTATGGAAGTTCTTAGTAAGGGTTTGCTGTTGGTGGAGCAGCACTGTGGTATGAGAAAAGTAAATAATTAATGACTGCAACAAGCCTCTAACTAAAATGAAGTACATTCATCCAACTTGTTATTAATTTGCAAGCCATTTGGGAGGAAGTAACATTTTAGAATGGAGACGGAATGTTTTGTCATGTAACATTCTACAGTAGATTACAACTTTAAATTATTCATTCAGTTTTTCCTCCATAAATTATAATTGTGCTATGGCCAAATCCAGAGCAGATGTTTGCTCATCATCAGCAAATATGGTAAAACACTCAGTGAAATATTTAAAAGGGATTTCTATATGTCTATTGAGCCTGCTAGCCAGGCTGTCAACACGGCTTCTAAATTTCCATAGTGATGTATATGTAAGAACACTGGCTTGACTGTCTGATTTGTACAAGAAGCTTATTGTTCTGAATTGAGGTAAAGAATTGAAATATCTGTTTGAAATTGTCAAAACTTTTGTAAAAGAAAATAAAAAAAAACATACCTGTTAGCTTTTTTTTAAAGGCATCCACTAGTAGGAAAAGAAATTGTTAGATTTATTGCTGAATTCTCTATTTGGAAATCCTGTTTGTCTGGCTGTTATGTTGTTCCAAAGGTTTTTGAGTTCCTGACCTGAATTTATGCAGATCAAAAGGTTTCACTTTCCCTTGGTCTTCGTTGGCTGTGGCATTTGGATGGCTTTTCAGAGCCATTTGTCAGGCGGTGAGGATTCGATATGTTGCCCCAGTAAACGCCACAACAATATGCCACAATCGCATGCATCTCATGCAGTTGTTGGGTATTTGTGGTGCGTTCCAACTCACTTGAACGTGTCAGAGTGATAGTTTTTGCAGTGGGGACAAGGTAAAGCATTGTGACTATGGCATTTGAAAAGCCCAGTCCACTGCCTTTGCAGCTTACGGGGGCAGTTGTGGGGTGCGAAATATGTGGCTTAACCATTTGTTTTTAACCCCCACCAACCATAAGTCTAAACATGCCTGTAATATTGCATTGACTAGTGTTCATGTAGTTAGAGCAACCTTTTTAAAAAAAAAAAAAATACTCTTTAAAATGATTTCTAGTTCTTTGGGAACCTCTGCTAAAACCATGGATAGTGGGAAAAATGCCAATTATATTGTTGGCCAGTTGGAACAATGCCCTTTTCACAGTCTGGTTGCCACCCTTACAGACAGTTAGGAAGGTCTCTGGTTCATGTTGCTAGCTCTGCCAAGTGGCTTTTCCTTTGGAACTATGCAGACACCATTAAATGGGAGGTCAGTCAGCCACAAATCAAGAAACCCCTAGCAGCCTCTGGGGGAACCCTAGGTTTTCATTGAATTTTGGTTGGAATTGGCTGAGTTACAGGGTTCTGTTTAAAATCTTGCTCCCACTGTGATGTAATTATAATCACATAAAGAAAAGGATGGTACTTCTGGATGTTTTTTCTGGCCCTGTGCTGGACAGGTTGAAGCCATGGTGACTTCAGAACGAATTAAATTGTAGATCACTCAGCTTCAATTCAAGAAACTCCCAGCAGCTTCTGGAGAAACTTTCATGGAACCCTGGTTGAGAACAGCTGAGTTAGATTCTGTTAAAAAACATGCTCCCCCTGAAATCTAATTATAATCAAATAAAAAAAAAGGATGGAACCACTGGATGATCCTATAGCTCTGTTCTTCATAGGTTTAAGCCACATTGGCTTCAGGACTATGCATACACCATTAAATGGAAGGTCAATCAGTCAAAACTTAAGAAACTCCTAGCAGCCTCTGGAGGAACCCTAGGTTTTCATGGAATTTTGGCTGTAATTGACTGAGTTAGAGGGATCTGTTTAAAATCTTGCTCCCAATGTGATCTAACTATAATCACATAATGAAAAGGATGGAACTTCTGGATGTTTCTCCAGCCCTGTGCTGGATAGGTTGACACCATGGTGACTTCAGAACTATGCAGACACCATTAACTTGTAGATCAATCAGCTTCAACCTAAGAAACTCCTACCAGCCTCTGGAGGAACCTAGGGATTTCTTGGAACCCTGGTTGAGAACAGCTGAGTTAGAGGGTTCTGCTAAAAAACATGCTCCCGCTGCAATCTAATTATAATCATTAAAAAAAAGGATGGAAACGCTGGATGATCCTATAGCCCTATTCTTCATAGGTTCAAGCCATGTTGGCTTCAGAACTATGCAGACACCATTAAATGATAGGTCAATCAGTCACAACTTAAGAAACCCCTAGCAGCCTCTGGAAGAACCCTAGAATTTCATGGAACCCTGAGAATGGCTGAGTTGGAGGGATCTGTTCAAAAATCTGCTCCCACTGCAATCTAATTATTATCACACAAGAAAAAGATGGAACCCCTGCTGGATAAGTTCAAGTCTGCTTGGGGAGGGCTACAAATCTAAAATCCAACCCTGACTGCCGTAATAGAGAGAGTTGTGAGAACCCATTCACAAATATTTCCTTTATTATATTTATTGTACCTATGTAAAAAAAGTAACACTGTGGGGAGATTACTTTCTCATGTGGTAATCACGCAGTAACAGACCTTCACTAAACATTTAATAACTCACATAGGAAAAATACACAAAATAACCCGCTACAGTCAATGCAGCAGTCAGTTTTGAGAAGATCGGCCAAACCTGGATGGCTGTGCGGTGGAAACATACCAAAAAGTGCAAAGGGATTACAAAAGACACCTGATAATTAACTCCAAATCAAAACAACATCTGGTTAACTGGTTCCTGATCCTCGTATAATGCTCAGCTTACATATGCTGTAATATTTTGGCATGCACACTCCAAATCTCTGGCAAAGCGGAGAAAAATGCATACAATTTACAACTGACTTTCCCTGTCCAGCTTTTGCAGAAACGGCTTTCTTTTTAGTTTAATATGCCCTGAATAATTTGCTATTATGTTGGTTTTTCAAATCCCAGCTCATATTTATAAAAAGGCAAATATATCAATATTGATTGTGCATTACTATGCTACCGTTGTAGAGTTTTAGCCACAAACGTCAGCCCCGTAAGTCCCATAAGAATGGCACGGTAATGACTAAGGATTATTTCATTTACTGGTAATCAGCATAACTAAACAGAAACTACTATCCAAAAAAAAGAAATATATAAAATGTAAAATATAGATTGTGCAAAGGCTTCTTGCCTACATTGCATTTTATTAAGACATACAGTACATACTTTACATTTATTTGAAGTGTTTGTAAACCCCAGCAATAAACTGCTTCTATTCATTCCCTTTTGGTCTTTTAATATATTAAAAGAGTTTAATTATCTAAACCTAAGAACAAAAATGTAATATATTGATGCACACTAGTCCTTAGATGTGGATGCTGCCTTTGTTTTTCCTTTTTTTTAGGCTTTTTTTCTTTATTTCCCCCTGGTGATCCTGCAAGTAATACACTTCCTGTCTAAGGGTGACAATACTCACTCACTATACTGCATCCATGGAGCAGCAGCATTGTAAATTTAAGAAACAACTAAAGAACACTCCCCCTTCCCCTCTTTTTCATAATATACAGTGCCTTGAAAAAGTATTCATACCCCTTGAAATGTTACAACCAAAGACATATATTGGGATTTTATGTGATAGACCAACACAAAGTGGCACATAATTGTGAAGTCGAAGGAAAATGATTTTCAATTTTTTTTATACTTTTACTTTTATATCTGAAAAGTGTGGCGTACATTTGTATTCAGCCCCCTTTACTCTGATAACCCTAACTAAAATCTAGTGGAACCAATTGCCTTCAGAGGTCACCTAATTAGTAAATAGAGTCTACCTGTGTGTAATTTAATCTCATTATAAATACAGCTGTTCCTGTGAAGCTCTCAGAGGTTTGTTAGAGAACCTTGGTGAACAAACAGCATCATGAAGTCCAAGGAACACACCAGACAGGTCAGGGATAAAGTTGTAGAGAAGTTTAAAGCAGGGTTAGGTTATAGAAAAAATATCCCAAGCTTTGAACATTTTTACGGAGCACTGTTCAATCCATCATCCGAAAATGGAAAGAGAATGGCACAACTGCAAACCTTCCAAGACATGGCTGTCCACCTAAACTAACAGGCCGGGCAAGGAGACCATTAATCAGAGAAGCAGCCAAGTTGTGCACTCAACAAATATGGAAGAGTGGCAAGAAGAAAGCCATTGTTGAAAGAAAGCCTTAGGAAGTACCATTTGCAGTCTGCAAGAAGCCATGTGGGGGACAAAGCAAACATGTGGTAGAAGGTGCTCTGGTCAGATGAGACCAAAATTGAACTTTTTGTCCTAAAAGCAAAACTAACACTGCACATCACCTTGAACACACCATCCCCACCGAGAAACAAGGTGATGGCAGCATAATGTTGTGGGATGCTTTTCTTCAGCAGGGAAGCTGGTCAGAGTTGATGGGAAGATGCATGGAGCCAAATAAATCTTAGAAGACCTGTTAGAGTCTGCAAAAGACTTGAGACTGGGGTGGAGGTTCACCGTCCAGCAGGACAATGACCCTAAACATACAGCCAGAGCTACAATGGAATGGTTTACATCAAAGCATATTCATGTGTTAGAATGGCCCATTCAAAGTCCAGACCTAAATCCAATTGAGAATCTGTGGCAAGACTTGAAAATTGCAGTTCACAGACACTCTCCACCCAATCTGACAGAGCTTGAGTTATTTTGCAAAGCAAAATGGGCAAAAATGTCGCTCTTTAGATGTGCGAAGCTGGTAGAGACATCCCCAAAAAGACTTGCAGCTGTAATTGCAGTGAAAGGAGGTTCTACAAAGTATTGACTCAGGGGGGCTGAATACAAATGCACGCCACACTTTTCACATATTTATTTGTAAAAAAATTGTGAAAACCATTTATCATTTTCCTTCCACTTGACAATTATGTGCCACTTTGTGTTGGTCTATCACATAAAATCCCAATAAAATAGATTTACGTTTTTGGTTGTAACATGTAAAAATGTGGAAAATTTCAAGGAGTATGAATACTTTTTCAAGGCAAGGGGTAGGTGTTCTGTGGTACACAGATAACTAGGTGCAATGTAACAGTCAGCAGAGGTAGAAAGCCCAAGAAGTTACCAGCTCACAAGAATTTTGGCAGGACCAGCAGGTATTTTTTTGCACTAATATAACAGATATAATAATGCCGTTTTTTATATATTAATAGACCAAAATAAAGTGCAGGTATGTAGTATTGTTCCAAATTATATTGGGCCTGGTGAAGTGGAGTGCTGAAAGGATCTCCCCTCTTGGGAGAAACCCTTGAAGATGTTGGCTGCCGTGGATGTTCTATTTTGGATCTAGAAGAAGAAAACTACAGTTGTCTCCTAGAGTGGAGGTGATGAGTGACTGACTAAGTGGAAAGTCATGCAGGAACCCTTCCATGCTGTCCTGACCTAAAATATAACTAATGGGCTACCGCTAGACCCTCAGTTGTCAAGGAGCCATATGTAGAGTTTTAGTGTCCAGCCAGCAAAGCCCGGAACCCAGAAAGTTTAGAAAGATGTGCAGAAGACCAGAGACTGTGTTCTGAGCAGAAACCTTCAGGTATATTGTGCTCCGTTTCCTCTTTCGTATTCTACAGGCCAAATCTGTTTCGCTGCAAAATTTTATGTGACCTTCTGATGTAAGACGGGACTATGATGGGGACTGTTGTATGAAGTATTATTATGGGCTCGAGTTCATTTGGAATTCTTGCTTTGTTTAAAAAAACAATGATTTTTTATTTGATTTGCTCAGTTATAAAACATTTTTTACAATTATGCAAATATTTTAAGGTATATGACGTGACCCTTGTACAGAAAACGTTGGAGACCCTTGCACCACGGAAATAAAACTACAAAAACCCTAACTAAAGTAATTGACAACCAATATTCTGTACACTCTGAGACAAGAATCACTCCCTGAGAAGAATGTGCCTGGCACTTTATGGCAAATTTGTACATTTAGGACATTCGCTGAAGGTCAAAATTCACTCACATCCATTAGGTCTCATTACCAATAGTGCTGAAGAAGGAAATAAGAGAAGTTTATTGTTAGGCTTTACTTTTTAACTTTTTTTGTCCAGACTGGTCAACGATCTACTGTCTGAGGTATGTCAGGAGCATGTTACTCCACTACTTTTGCGGCAGAACATTGATCAAGTGTGTTAAAAAAACTGGGCTCAATTGCCAAATCGAGCATTCCTGTTTATATTATATGAGGGTCGATTAATCCTGAATTCACCTACAATCATCATCTGAGGTCTAGAGACCCTTCACTTAGATTAGATTACAGGTGAATGGGATATACTGATAACTTTTTTTCCATTCTTTCCTTTCTGCTATACAGTTTACACAGTTGCTGAGCAGCAAGGTTGAACAGCTTGCTCCCTTCCCCCACTGCTTTCCACGTACGCTACTAGCAAGGAGATAAATACCTAATGAGGTCTGATTTTAGGGTTGCCACCTGTCCAGGATTCACCCGGACCGTACGGGTTCTGAAACATGTGTCAGGGTCTCTGCCCGCTTGAGACCCAGGGACATTATTCAGACCCGCCGGTGGCGTGGCTCCCTGTGCGGCGTGCCATACACTATATTGTACATTACACGCACCTGCACTATATGCAATTGGCTACACCCACAGTTCACCGCTGCGCGTGCCGCATTACTATTCCGCTAGGGCACACAGGGGTGTCCCAGGTATTTTACAATCTCATAGTGTATGCTACAAAAAAAAATGCCAAGCCCCGCTGAAGTGTTTGGGTTTGGCTCGAAGAAAAGGTGCCGACCCTATCTGATTTACAGATCTTGTCTCTAGCAGCAGGCACATGCTGGAGAAGAGCACTAAGCCATTCAGCACATCAAGGGGAGATGTAAGGTGCACAGAACAAGCAAAAGATCAGTCGGTACGACTGTGTGATATGTTTGCTGGCACAGTGCATGCTTACTAGCAGCCAGCAGATCTATTACACAGCTCCGCAATGCTGACTGATCATTTTCGACTGAATTTGTAAATGAACATTCAGCACTGTGGGGCTGTGTAGTATACAGTATCTGTGGCTGCTAATAAATATAATAATAATAAAAAAAAATAATAAAAATAAAAAAAAATACAAAAAAAAATACAAAAAATAAATTCAAATTAAAAATAAAAATAATGTGCCAGATGATGTACCACACAGCCCTGCAGTGCTGACTAATAGTTTACTATGGAATGTATTAATTATATTTATGTGAATCAGTGCTGCAGGGCTGTTGACAGTGGGAATCTTAGAGAGGGACAGTGACTACAGTGCTGTGCTTTGGCTCCCCCATAGCAACACTCATAAATTGGGCTTCAGTCTGGGGTGGAGCTACAGCACAGCACAAACAGAAGTAAAAATGTGCTTTTAATACATAAGAGGCTATGGCTCAGAATGGAACAAAGTGCTACATGCACTCGGTGTCCTGGGTGATTAAAAAAATTAAGCGACACTTCTTCTTTAAAGAAAAACTTGGAGTAAGAACAAATTTTGGAGTAAGAACAAATTCCTGAACTCTGTATGTGGCTTCTGATCCTCGTAGACACACAACACAAGGATGACAACTGATTTAGATAGACCTCAGAAAGCAAAGGGGCAAATGTTCTAACCTGAATTTCCAGCGGATCTTGGTAGGATGAAAGCAATTAAAAATCACATTAGTGCACTTAACCTGATCCAGAGATCTTGTGATCTTGGTTTTTTTATTTAAACGCTATCAAAAAAATAATACAACTTTTTATTAAAAGCCCAGCTCCATGATATATATATATATATATATATATATATATATATATATATATATATATATATATATATATATATATATATATATATATTGTGTGTGTGTATATATATATATATATATATATATATATTAAAGTTTTTCCTCATGTATGCTATAAAAAGGTAGTTCTGACTCTAATACAATGGAGATTACCATGGCAGTACATTTTCTTTGCCACAAGACGTCCTTAGTCTTCCTGAGTCTTCCAGTGTCCAAGGCCGCTCAACCTGGAAGGCATTGGCCACCCTGCACTCCCACTGTAATGATGGGGACAGCCAAGCTAATGTCATCATATCAGTGCCGCTCTTTGCATTGTCCAAGACCACCCGCTGCCAAACAGGAAGAGCACACAGAGCTTCATGTGACTGGCTAGAAGACTTCTGAAAAAGATAAGCAAAAAATGGGAAAGAGAGCAATTGGGTGTGGGTATGCAACTCAGGGAGGGTTTTATGTTATGTTAGTGGGGATAAGTTAGAACACCTGCTGTTCTTTTCGTTTTTTTTTTTTTTTGCTGTCTGTGTCTCCATTAGGGAGATTCTAATGAGGACATTTGTTCCGGTGACAACTGTCTAAGCCTTCATTTTGAAAAGATTTCCTCTCACTTCCTGGTGAGTCTACAGCACCGGAAGTGAAGGGAAATTTCCCCAGTTTGACACAGAAAAAAATTGAAGGGGTTTTAACTATCCTAAAATGAAAAATAGATCTAAGCTTTGGATATGCCTTAAGTTGAGTAAGGCATCCTCTCTCCAGTTTAACGTTTTATTTCATCCTTTGATGTGCCTTCTCCCCGCTGCAGCAACCAACGTCCTCACTGTTTGAATGAACTGCTGATTACTTCCCATGAAACTAGGCTGGCATGTAAGGCCCCCATGAAGTTCACTGGATTGCAAGGGTTTACATTTACAGTTATCCTTTAAAGCAGTAATAAACCCAAACCCAAAAATTTTACATATTGCAGCTTACCAATCATTAGATGTGGTGGGGCATTAGTTTTTTTTTTAAGCTTTTCCCCACTCTGTTTTCACCTGCTGATCTGACCAGTATGCACTAGCAGGCTTAGCCCTCATTCACACCGGTGCAATTTGACAGTTCCAAATCGCATGACAAGTCGCACCCCATTGCCGGCAAAAAAAGTGTGATTTCAAAGCCGCACTGGTGTAAACCAGGGCTCAGATACACTAACAGGGGAGTCGGCAAGCTGTTGATTGCAATCAATCAGTCAACTGAGGGGGGCAAACAGGTAGATCGTGAGCATGGCTCTGCCCCTCCCCAGCCTCTGCTGCTCTCCTGTTAGCTGCAGAGTGGAGAGCGGGAGGCGGGAGCTGGATTGAGGGTGGGGGTGGGAGCTGCTCAGTGATTGGCTGCTAGGCGATCCTAGCAGCCAATCACCAGCTTGCTATTATGAACTCCGGCAGCTCTTGCTCCCACATTTCACCCAGCACTATGCTATCTTCTGATCTCCGCTCTGATGAACACAGGCAGGTAATGCTACCTACACAGCGTTGTGGGCATGGGGGGGGGGGGGGCATTGTTGTAGGGGGGATAGAAGACACTATGGGGGGGCTTCATGTGAATGGGATCAGACAACACTGTTTTGGGGGGTACGGGACACTACAGTGGGGGAGGGGGTTAGCTGAAAGGAGCAGAGGACACAGCATTGGGGGGTATAGGACACTACAGTGGGGAGGGTGATGAAGAGTTAGGTAAAGGACACAGAATTTGGGGGGTACAGGACACTACTGTGGGGGGTAGAGCACACTACTGGGGGGAGATGTGAAGGGGGCAGAGGACACTGCGTTGGGGGGGGGGGGTTACAGAACACTACTGTGGGGGGAGGGGGAAGAGGACACTACAATGGATGGGGGGTGATGTGAAGGGGGTAAAGGACACTGCTTTGGGGGTAAAGGAGACTACAGGGGGGGAGGGGGGCAGAGGACACTACAGTGTGTGTGGGGGTGGGCGATGTGAAGGGGGCAGGGAACACTGCATTGGGGGGGTACAGAACACTACGGTGGGGGGAGGGGGCAGGGGACACTACAATCAGGGGTGTGATGTGAAGGGATAGAGGACACAGCATTGGGGGATACAGAACACTACTGTAGGGGGTGGGGCAGAGGTCACTACAGTGGGGGGTGACGTGAAGGGGGCAGAGGACACATCATTGGGGGGTACAGAAGACTACTGTGGGGAGGGGACAGAAGTCACTACAGTGGGGGGGGTAATGTTTAGGGGGCAGCGAACACTGCATTGGGGGGAAGGGGCAGAGGACACAACAGTGAGGGGGAGATGTGGAGGGGGCAGAAAACACTTCATTGGGGGGGTACAGAACACTATTGTGGGGGGGAAGGGGGGCAGAGGACACTACAGTGGGGGGGGTGATGTGAAGGGGAAGGGGACACTGCGTTGGAGGGGAACAGAACATTACTGTGGGGGGAGGGGGCAGAGGACACTGCAGTGGAGGGGGGGAGATGTGAAGGGGGCAGAGGACATAGCATTGGGGGGTACAGGACACTACTGTGGGGGGTGGGAGGGGACAGAGGGCACTACAGTGGGGGGGGGGTTGATGTGAAGGGGGCAGTGGACATAGCATTGATGGGTACAGGACACTACTGTGGGGGGGGGGAGAGGGCACTACAGTGGGGGGGCATGTGAAGGGGGCAGAGGGCACTACAGCGGGGGGGGTGATGTGAAGGGGGCAGAGGTCACAGCATTGGAGGGAGGGGTACAGAACACTACTGTGGGGGGGGGGCAGAGGACACTACAGTGGGGGGGTGGTGATGTGAAGGGGGCAGAGGACATAGCATTGGGGGGTACAGGACACTACTGTGGGGGAGGGAGGCAGAGGCCACTACAATGGGGAAGGGTGAGGTGAAGGTGGTAGAGAACACTACTGTGGGGGGAGGGGGTAAGGGGGCAGAGAACACTGCTATGGGGGGGCAGAGGATGTGACAGAGGACACTACAGTGATTCTGTGAAAGGTTGCCCACTCTTGCTTTAACACAATGAAGCTGAACTTTATAAGCTGTTACAGCAAAAAGTTTTTTTTTTTTTCTTTTGGGATAAAGGTTTTACATAAATAAATAAAAGCTGTTCATTGTAAGCACCCCTGTCAGTGGTAAATGGTTTGTCTCAACCCTGTAACTGCTACATCTGCATGGCAGATTGTTCTGTTGATCAAGGATCAACAGGTGAGAATAAAAGAAAGAACGCCAAAAAAGAAAACAAATGCAGCCATCCCATCTAAGAATTGGTAAGCTGCAATATAATAAATGTTTGCATTTGGGTTTAATACTGCTTTAAATACGCCTAAGTGACAGGTTCACTTTAAATTGCATCTGTTCCAGCAGGATTTCCGTGTCCATACACATGTGCCCACACACGGGGTCTTGCATCTTTCTGTAAGAAAACGTTCGGTGACATTTAATGTTACATAACAGGTTAATGCATGTAGTACAGGAAACGGCTTATCTTCCCCGTGATTTGTGATATTGGATGAATTTTAATGCCTTTCCCATCTTTTAGCGCAGGTTGGACGTGTTTTCCTCGCAGGATTCTCGTGTCTTGTCAGGAGATAGCGGAGTGGAGAGCCTGGAAATACGCGGCGTGCTTCCTGCATGAATAACTTCCTAACAATCTGCTGAAGGAGTCATTTTGTATCAGGCTGAAACCCCAAACCAAAAATCATTTTCATTTGCCAAGCACCTGTGAGAGAATGCAGCTGCAAGACCCTGGGAAAACAATGAGGACTGTGACAGTCCATTAATATAAACCAGCAACTAGATTTGTTTGGAGAAGTCGCTGATATAAAATTACACTGGAGCGCACAGTGGCATTCCTGCCGTTTGCCAGCCAAAAAAACACGAAGCGGGATTGGAGCTGTCTGTACGTCATTGGAATGTACCGAGGATTGGACGGCAGGGAAACGATTCCTGGCGAGGTGGAGACGGGCTTTTGTGAATACATTATTATTATTATCATGGCCCCCCCAACATCTATTGATATTAACATCAGTGTAACCAGACCTCAAAATAATAATTCATAAAATAGAAAGCTTATCCCCCCCTCCTTCCATCAGCTCTGCTCTTTCTTTCTTTTTAAAGGGGTTGTAGAGGTTCCTGTTTTTTCACCTTAATGCATCCTATGCATTAAGGTGAAAAAACACCTGTCAGTGACCGGCCCCCCCAGCACTCCCGTTTTACTTACCTGAGCCCTCAAACTTGTCCCAAGGGGACGCGCTGCCTCTCTGCCCGGGATTCTCGGCTGTTGATTGGATAGATTAATAGCAATGCAGCCATTGGCTCCCGCTGCTGTCAATCTAATCCAATGACGCGGCCGCTGGGGGGCGGGTCCGAGTCCTGCTTTCGGCGCCTATAGGGCGCTGAATGCTGGACTCAGGAGCACGCCCGCAAGGTAACCCCCCCGGGAGAGCGCTTCTCCCAGGGGGTTATCTAATGCGGGGAGGAGCCGAGAAAGCCGCCGGGGGACCCAAGAACAGCAGGTTCGGGCCACACTGTGCAAAACGAGCTGCACAGTGGAGGTAAAAATGACTAGTTTGTTATTTAAAGTGGAGTTCCACCCCAAAAAAAAAAAAAAAAAAAATTAGTAATGTGCTTAAAAAAAATAAAAAAAAAACATTTGGAGAAATTTTTTTTTTTTTACTCACCTCTAAATGGCTGTTGCTAGGGGGTCCCTCGCAGTCTGCCTCCTTCGGTGCCTGGGCTGGTGACATCACTTCCCTTGGCACAGGAAGGGAGATCGCCTCTCTACCCTCCCTCTTGTCAATCATATGGGACACGTGACCGGTCCCAGATGATTACAGGGCCAGTGACTGCGCGCAGCGCGGCTCGCGCACGCGCAGTGGCTTCACAGCCGGGCACCCACAGTTAAAATGCCGGCGCCGCCGAGCGGAGGGGGGGACAAGTGCGGCTTCGATCCCCCACATCGCTGGACCCTGGGACAGGTAAGTGTCCGATTAAAAGTCAGCAGCTGCATTATTTGTAGCTGCTGACTTTAAATGTATTTTTTTTTAAATGGGAACCCCACTTTAAAAAAAAAAAAAAAAGGAACCTTTAGTATCACTTTAAGTGTTCGTAAACCCTAAGACCCCATTCACACTGAGGCGCTTTGCAGGCGCTATAGCGTTAAAAATAGCGCCTGCAAAGCACCCTGCTCCATTCACTCCAGTGTGAAAGCCCGAGGCACAGTGTGAAAGGGGGTCTTACATATACCCAGCGAAGTGACTGGCCACAGAAATTAACCACTTGCCACCCAGGCCAATTCTGACACTTCCCTCCTACATGTAAAAATCAACATTTTTTTTGCTAGAAAATTACTCAGAACCCCAAACATTATATGTGTTGTTTTTTTAGCAGAGATCCTAGTGAATAAAATGGTGGTCGTTGCATTAAACAAAAAAAAAAAACAGTAAAGTTAGCACAATTTGCTTAATATGAAAGATGGTGTTATACCGAGTAAATAGATACCTAACATGTCATGCTTTGAAATTGCGCACAGTCGTGGAATGGCGCCAAACTTCAGTACTTAAAAATCCCCATAGGCAAAGCTTTCATTTTTTTTTTTACCTGTTACCTGTTTAGAGTTACAGAGGAGGTCTAGCGCTAGAAATATTGCTTGTGCTCTAATGTACCTCACATGTGTGGTTTGAACGTTGTTTAGACGAAAGGAAAAAATCCTGGACGACCGCACACCGCTGAAGGCACCTTTATTGAAAGATTCAAATCCCAAAACAGTCATATCTTGTGCATAGAAAACAGGGAAAAACAGCTAACGCATTTCACATCATGGATTTTTTCCCTGTTTTCTATGCACAAGATATGACTGTTTTTGGATTTTAATCTTTCAATAAAGGTGCCTTCAGCGGTGTGCGGTCGTCCAGGACTTTTTACTTTCTTCTAAATTGAGCAGAGCCAGATCTTAATACGGCGTGTGTCTTCAACAGGTCTGGAGCTTTTGAGCTGCAATCTTTCTTTCTTGAACATTGTTTACTTATGTGGGCGCGACCTATGTAGGCGTTTGTACGTGGGGGGGATTTTAATTTTTTGTTCTTTTTTTATTGTTTATTTTACTTTTATTTTTCTATTTTGACACTTTCTTTTTAGTTTTTTTTTTTTGCTCACATTTATTCCTATTTATTCCTTCCTGTAAACATCCCTTGTAATAGGAATAGTGTGTGACAGGTCCTCTTTACAGTGATATATGGGGGTCAATAAGTCCTCACATCTCGCCTCTAGGCTGGGAAGCCTGAAAAAAAAAAGAAAAAGAAAACGTTCCTGGCTTTCCAGCCGAGGTGGCGGCATTTTTTCAAATGCAGAGGCCAGACGTGACGTCATAACATTGCACTCAGCCTCCAAAAGATCATAGGGACGTCTGGGGGCCATCTGGCCCACCGGATTCTTTATGGTAAACATCCATCATGGACCGATTCCTTCTCCCTCTCACTGACTGTATAGGCAGGAGAAGCACCGGGAGGTGGCGGGAGGGGGGGGGGCGTCCCCTACCGATGCCTGTAAAAACAATCAAGTGCTATGATTGCGCCGGCAGGCATCATTCAGATATCCCCCCTTAAAGTCGACAAAGTCATATGACGTCTTTGGGTGGGAAGTGGTTGAACAAATCCTCCTACATAAGTTGTACCTGTTTATCTGCTTTATTCTCTTCTCTACTCTACATCCATTCAAAGTGCTGAATTTATAAAGCTTGTCTGGGCTGTGAGAAAAAGGGGGCGGAGAGCTGAAGTTACACTCTGCAGAGCTCAGTGAGGAGAGATCTGAGAGCTGATTGGAGGAAAGAAACACACCCCCTTCACACAGCACACAGGAACAGAGCTGAGGCTGTCAATCAGCTGGAGGACCCTCCCCTGTCACCATTTTTCTCTTGGTGTCAGGAAAACTTGTCACAAGTGACTCATGCTGATAGCAGAGGAACAAAGCAGCAGACAGAAATTACACTTGGTGCTCTTAAATTAGGATGGAGGGTGGATCAAAGGAGTGCAGTCCTTTCTGCTTTCCTGTGACCCATTTTCAGCAGACAGCGGGCTGAAGTCCAGGCTCAGGAAGGATTGGGACAATGTTGGGATCCGCCCACATGCCTGGACCGGCACCTGGCTCAGCATATCAGTGAGGCTGAGCCGGCCGCTTCCGCCCCCTCCACAGCCCGGAGTTTTAGCGAGCACGCGGGGGGGGTTCAGAGTAGAAACTGACAGTCACTAGCTCTCCCACTCGGGCTTCATTATATACCATCTACCTATAGATATTTTCCAGTATAGGAGAGAACACACACAAAGGTTAAAATAGGTGGACCTGGGTCTTTTTTTCAGCCTTATCTATCTATCTATCTATCTATCTATCTATCTATCTATCTATCTATCTATCTATCTATCTATCTATCTATCTATCTATCCCATCACCAGTGTAAAATCAGCTTTAGAATAAATAGATGATTCACAATATGATGTTTCACCTGTCCACCTCCCACTTCAACGCGTTTCACCTTAAAAAGGGCATACTCAAGGTGACATGAATGTTAGCATACTATACTAACTAAGACCCCATTCACACTTGCGAATGGGAGCGAGGCCGATCACATGCAAAAAACCCCAGCAAGGGATCTTGGTGATTAGCTGAGGGAGGCAGCCCCATTGAAAGCAATGGTAGACTGCCAGCTCCCGCAGCAGCTGCAAGTGATCAGCCCTGGCTAATTGGTGGGAACTCCCACTGGGCTTCTTTCATGTAATAAGTGTCAGCCCTCTTCCCAAGTGTGAATGGAGCCTTAAGCCTCGTACACACGATCGGATTTTCTGCAGACAAAACCTCAGAACTTTTGTCCGAAGGCGTGTGCCTGGATTTTGTCTTGCATACAAACGGCAAGGAATTGTCGACCAACAAACATGAACGTAGGGACGTACTACGTGGTTTTTCAGCTCTTTAGCGCCACCCTTTGGGCTCCTTCTGCTAATTTCGTGTTAGTAGAAATTTGGTAAATGTGTTGATTAGAGCTTTTCATTTTGCGCTTTTTATTTAGCTCTTTTCATTTAGCGCTTTTAATTTTGCGCTTTTCATTTCATGCTTTTCAGTTCGTTTCTGAACGGCCGTTCGTCAACCAGCCATGTTGCGGAATCGGAGGAGATAACGTGTTATTTATTATTGGCCTTGGAAGTATTGCTTTGACCCAAGTCCAGTCCAGGAACAGGAGGTGGAGGATTTCTTGCTTTATTAATCGTGACCAATTATGTCATATGCCTTTGCTGCGGGAGCTCCAGGAGAATAATTCAGATGATTTTCGGAATTATCTCCGGATGACGGACCCCTGCTTTCACCAACTCTTGGCATTGTTGACCCCTTATATTAAGAAGCAGGACACATGCATGAGGCTTTTATATTTGTTTTTGGTTGAATAATAATGATTTGATTTAGTATATGTAGCGCCCACCTACTTAGGTGTGTGCTAGGTAGTTAGTGAGGGTTAGAGTTAGGTGAAAATTCCAGGCATTACCCTGTTTGGTTTAAGCCTGGCTGGGTTTATTTTTAGTGGGGAGGAATGACAGAGTAGAATTGGGGGTGTGACCACCTGCATCCTGTCAAAAGTGACACCTTGTTTGACAAGTGAGAGGTGCTGGAGAACAGGTTGATGTGAAACAGGAAGTAGTTAGTTGTATGGGTCAACCTGAGCCTATCATTAATTTGTATGGGCAGGGGCTTACAGGCATATATAAACTGTGGGTCACATGCTCAGGGGGGCTTGCTGATGGGAAGAGAACAGCAGAGGAAGGCAGTATGTAGAAGCTGGTGCAGCTTAAGAACTCTCCCCTCCGGGGAGGGGAACGTGCCTTAACAGGAGGAGAGATGGAGGAGATAACAGTAAGAATCTGTAATATCTAAAAAGGAGAGTCTGCTATTACCAACAGAAGAAGGACTGGGAGAGGACCCTCTTATGGCAAACATGGACTGTCGCTCAAATGTACACGTGAGTGCAAACCCAGGGGAACAGTATTTCCAAAGACTGAGGGTGCTGAGGATCACCTGGGAGAAATCCTAACAGTCTGTCAAAGAACTCTATTCAGAGTATTGTTCTTCGGACTTAAATTGGAGATGCTGTGCGGTTGGGAAGTAGTAGTAAACAGGAGGGAGAAGATTTGCAGACCATTACAGGAACCAAATTAAGAAGGCAGCTCATATTTTTGGAGGATTTACTCACATTCTTTCTGCCTTATACAAATGGAAAGAATAAAGTTCATGTTATTTGTTCAAGACTGTCTGCAGTGTCATCAATACAAGGAAGTGGGGGGGTAATAGAACCACACTGGCGAAAAGGAACTAACTAATTAGCAGCTCCTACAGGGGTAGTGCGCTTCATATATTTTCTATATTTTTGGATGCATAGAATGCACTTTTTGGTTAAGTTCTATTGGCAGATAGCATGTCTAATTTTATTTGTTTTCTTTTTTTAACCACTTAAGGACCGCCTCACGCCGATGTACGTCGGCAAGGTGGCACGGACAGGCAAAATCACGTACATATACGTGATTTGCCTCCCGCGGGTGGGGGGTCCGATCGGACCCCCCCCCCCGCCGCCCAAGGCGGTCCCGTTTGGTCCCCCGGCGATCGGAGATGAGGGGGAGACCATCCGTTCGTGGCCCCCCCCTCGCGATCGCCGCCGGCCAATCAGATCACTTCCTTTGCTGCTGTATGCTAAACAGCAGCAAAGGAAATGATGTCATCTCTCCTCGGCTCGGTATTCCGTTGCAGCGCCGAGGAGAGAAGACTTCACTGTGAGTGCACCAACACTACACAACACAGTAGAACATGCCAGGCACACAAAACACCCCGATCCCCCCCCAATCACCCCCCCCCCTCCCTGTCACAAACTGACACCAGCAGTTTTTTGTTTTTTTTGTTTTTTTTTTCTGATTACTGCATTGGTGTCAGTTTGTGACAGTTACAGTGTTGGGACAGTTAGTATTACCCCCCTTTAGGTCTAGGATACCCCCCTAACCCCCCCTAATAAAGTTTTAACCCCTTGATCACCCCCTATCACCAGTGTCACTAAGCGATCATTTTTCTGATCGCTGTATTAGTGTCGCTGGTGACGCTAGTTAGTGAGGTAAATATTTAGGTTCGCCGTCAGCGTTTTATAGCGTCAGGGACCCCCATATACTATCTAATAAATGTTTTAACCCCTTGATTGCCCCCTAGTTAACCCTTTCACCACTGATCACCGTATAACCGTTACGGGTGACGCTGGTTAGTTCGTTTATTTTTTATAGTGTCAGGGCACCCGCCGTTTATTACCGAATAAAGGTTTAGCCCCCCGATCGCCCGGCGGTGATATGCGTCGCCCCAGGCAGCGTCAGATTAGCGCCAGTACCGCTAACACCCACGCACGCAGCATACGCCTCCCTTAGTGGTATAGTATCTGAACGGATCAATATCTGATCTGATCAGATCTATACTAGCGTCCCCAGCAGTTTAGGGTTCCCAAAAACGCAGTGTTAGCGGGATCAGCCCAGATACCTGCTAGCACCTGCGTTTTGCCCCTCCGCCCGGCCCAGCCCACCCAAGTGCAGTATCGATCGATCACTGTCACTTACAAGGCACTAAACGCATAACTGCAGCGTTCGCAGAGTCAGGCCTGATCCCTGCGATCGCTAACAGTTTTTTTGGTAGCGTTTTGGTGAACTAGCAAGCACCAGCCCCAGGCAGCGTCAGGTTAGCGCCAGTACCGCTAACACCCACGCACACACCATACACCTCCCTTAGTGGTATAGTATCTGATCAGATCAATATCTGATCCGATCAGATCTATACTAGCGTCTCCAGCAGTTTAGGGTTCCCAAAAACGCAGTGTTAGCGGGATCAGCCCAGATACCTGCTAGCACCTGCGTTTTGCCCCTCCGCCCAGCCCAGCCCACCCAAGTGCAGTATCGATCACTGTCACTTACAAAACACTAAACGCATAACTGCAGCGTTCGCAGAGTCAGGCCTGATCCCTGCGATCGCTAACAGTTTTTTTTGTAGCGTTTTGGTGAACTGGCAAGCACCAGCGGCCTAGTACACCCCGGTCGTAGTCAAACCAGCACTGCAGTAACACTTGGTGACGTGGCGAGTCCCATAAGTGCAGTTCAAGCTGGTGAGGTGGCAAGCACAAGTAGTGTCCCGCTGCCACCAAGAAGACAAACACAGGCCCGTCGTGTCCATAGTGCCCTTCCTGCTGCATTCGCCAATCCTAATTGGGAACCCACCGCTTCTGCAGCGCCCGTACTTCCCCCATTCACATCCCCAACCAAATGCAGTCGGCTGCATGAGAGGCATTTTCTTTATGTCCTCCCGAGTACCCCTACCCAACGAACTCCCCCAAAAAAGATGACGTGTCTGCAGCAAGCGCGGATATAGGCGTGACACCCGCTATTATTGTCCCTCCTGTCCTGACAATCCTGGTCTTTGCATTGGTGAATGTTTTGAACGCTACCATTCACTAGTTGAGTATTAGCGTAGGGTACAGCATTGCACAGACTAGGCACACTTTCACAGGGTCTCCCAAGATGCCATCGCATTTTGAGAGACCCGAACCTGGAACCGGTTACCGTTATAAAAGTTAGTTACAAAAAAAGTGTAAAAAAAAAAAATATATATAAAATAAAAAAAAAATTGTTGTCGTTTTATTGTTCTCTCTCTCTATTCTCTCTCTCTATTGTTCTGCTCTTTTTTACTGTATTCTATTCTGCAATGTTTTATTGTTATTATGTTTTATCATGTTTGTTTTTCAGGTATGTAATTATTTATACTTTACCGTTTACTGTGCTTTATTGTTAACCATTTTTTTGTCTTCAGGTACGCCATTCACGACTTTGAGTGGTTATACCAGAATGATGCCTGCAGGTTTAGGTATCATCTTGGTATCATTCTTTTCAGCCAGCGGTCGGCTTTCATGTAAAAGCAATCCTAGCGGCTAATTAGCCTCTAGACTGCCTTTACAAGCCGTGGGAGGGAATGCCCCCCCCCCACCGTCTTCCGTGTTTTTCTCTGGCTCTCCTGTCTCAACAGGGAACCTGAGAATGCAGCCGGTGATTCAGCCAGCTGACCATAGAGCTGATCAGAGACCAGAGTGGCTCCAAACATCTCTATGGCCTAAGAAACCGGAAGCTACGAGCATTTTATGACTTAGATTTCGCCGGATGTAAATAGCGCCATTGGGAAATTGGGGAAGCATTTTATCACACCGATCTTGGTGTGGTCAGATGCTTTGAGGGCAGAGGAGAGATCTAGGGTCTAATAGACCCCAATTTTTTCAAAAAAAGAGTACCTGTCACTACCTATTGCTATCATAGGGGATATTTACATTCCCCGAGATAACAATAAAAATGATAAAAAAAAAAAAAAAATGAAAGGAACAGTTTAAAAATAAGATAAAAAAGCAAAAAAATAATAAAGAAAAAAAAAAAAAAAAAAAAAAAAGCACCCCTGTCGCCCCCTGCTCTTGCGCTAAGGCGAACGCAAGCGGCGGTCTGTCGTCAAACGTAAACAGCAATTGCACCATGCATGTGAGGTATCACCGCGAAGGTCAGATCGAGGGCAGTAATTTTAGCAGTAGACCTCCTCTGTAAATCTAAAGTGGTAACCTGTAAAGGCTTTTAAAGGCTTTTAAAAATGTATTTATTTTGTTGCCACTGCACGTTTGTGCGCAATTGTAAAGCATGTCATGTTTGGTATCCATGTACTCGGCCTAAGATCATCTTTTTTATTTCATGAAACATTTGGGCAATATAGTGTGTTTTAGTGTATTAAAATTTAAAAAAGTGTGTTTTTTCCCCAAAAAATGCGTTTGAAAAATCGCTGCGCAAATACTGTGCGAAAAAAAAAAATGAAACACCCACCATTTTAATCTGTAGGGCATTTGCTTTAAAAAAATATATAATGTTTGGGGGTTCAAAGTTATTTTCTTGCAAAAAAAAATAACTTTTTCATGTAAACAATAAGTGTCAGAAAGGGCTTTGTCTTCAAGTGGTTAGAAGAGTGGGTGATGTGTGACATAAGCTTCTAAATGTTGTGCATAAAATGCCAGGACAGTTCAAAACCCCCCCAAATGACCCCATTTTGGAAAGTAGACACCCCAAGCTATTTGCTGAGAGGCATGTCGAGTCCATGGAATATTTTATATTGCGACACAAGTTGCGGGAAAGAGACAAATTTTTTTTTTTTTTGCACAAAGTTGTCACTAAATGATATATTGCTCAAACATGCCATGGGAATATGTGAAATTACACCCCAAAATACATTCTGCTGCTTCTCCTGAGTATGGGGATACCACATGTGTGAGACTTTTTGGGAGCCTAGCCGCGTACGGGACCCCGAAAACCAAGCACCGCCTTCAGGATTTCTAAGGGCGTGAATTTTTGATTTCACTCTTCACTGCCTATCACAGTTTCGGAAGCCATGGAAAGCCCAGGTGGCACAAAACCCCCTCAAATGACCCCATTTTGGAAAGTAGACACGCAAAGCTATTTGCTGAGAGGTATAGTGAGTATTTTGCAGACCTCACTTTTTGTCACAAAGTTTTGAAATTTGAAAAAAGAAAAAAAAAAAATGTTTTTTCTTGTCTTTCTTCATTTTCAAAAACAAATGAGAGCTGCAAAATACTCACCATGCCTCTCAGCAAATAGCTTGGGGTGTCTACTTTCCAAAATGGGGTCATTTGGGGGGGTTTTGTGCCACCTGGGCATTCCATGGCCTCCGAAACTGTGATAGGCAGTGAAGAGTAAAATCAAAAATTCACGCCCTTAGAAATCCTGAAGGCGGTGATTGGTTTTCGGGGCCCCGTACGCGGCTAGGCTCCCAAAAAGTCCCACACATGTGGTATCCCCATACTCAGGAGAAGCAGCTAAATGTATTTTGGGGTGCAATTCCACATATGCCCATGGCCTGTGTGAGCAATATATCATTTAGTGACAACTTTGTGCAAAAAAAAAAAAAAAAAAGTGTCACATTCCCGCAACTTGTGTCAAAATATAAAATATTCCATGGACTCAATATGCCTCTCAGCAAATAGCTTGGGGTGTCTACTTTCCAAAATGGGGTCATTTGGGGGGGGGGTTTGTGCCACCTGGGCATTTTATGGCCTCCGAAACTGTGATAGGTAGTGAAGAGTGAAATCAAAAATTTACACCCTTAGAAATCCTGAAGGCGGTGATTGGTTTTCGGGGTCCCGTACGCGCCTAGGCTCCCAAAAAGTCCCACACATGTGGTATCCCCGTACTCAGGAGAAGCAGCTGAATGTATTTTGGGGTGCAATTCCACATAGGCCCATGGCCTGTGTGAGCAATATATCATTTAGTGACAACTTTTTGTAAATATTTTTTTTTTTTTTTGTCATTATTCAATCACTTGGGACAAAAAAAATAAATATTCAATGGGTTCAACATGCCTATCAGCAATTTCCTTGGGGTGTCTACTTTCCAAAAGGGGGTCATTTGTGGGGGTTTTGTACTGCCCTGCCATTTTAGCACCTCAAGAAATGACATAGGCAGTCATAAACTAAAAGCTGTGTAAATTCCAGAAAATGTACCCTAGTTTGTAGACGCTATAACTTTTGCGCAAACCAATAAATATACGCTTATTGACATTTTTTTTACCAAAGACATGTGGCCGAATACATTTTGGCCTAAATGTATGACTAAAATTGAGTTTATTGGATTTTTTTTATAACAAAAAGTAGAAAATATCATTTTTTTTCAAAATTTTCGGTCTTTTTCCGTTTGTAGCGCAAAAAATAAAAACTGCAGAGGTGATCAAATACCATCAAAAGAAAGCTCTATTTGTGGGAAGAAAAGGACGCAAATTTCGTTTGGGTACAGCATTGCATGATCGCGCAATTAAAAGTTAAAGCGACGCAGTGCCAAATTGGAAAAAGACCTCTGGTCCTTAGGCAGCATAATGGTCCGGGGCTCAAGTGGTTAATGCATGTGTTTTACTTCAAATGACAGTTTGGGAGTAGGCAGTTACATTTAAAAAAATACAATGTAAAATTAACAAGGGACACCAACATAGTTGTATCTTTAATGTAAAAAAATACAGGATAATGGTGTTGTGGTAACTTGCCCAAATAATTAAAAAAAAACATAATAATATTATTCTTGATATCACTAGAAAAAAAAGCCTTTGAAAATGTGTTTGCAATAACTCCATCAGTATCACCAGCAAAGCAGCTTCATTATTATCCCATTAAAGAAGAGAATTGTGCACTGCATTTCGAGATTTCATAATTTGCCACGTCACGAATGTTAATTCTCCATTGCGAACGCAAGTTTACAAGACCGACCGCTTCTGGCTCGTCCTTGCTTCCGAGCATGCGCGTTTGTACTTTGGACTTTTGTCCGATGGACTTGTGTACACATGCTAGGAAAATCCGACAACAGACGTTTGTCCACAGAAAATTTTAAAACCTGCCATCCAATATTTGTTCGCGGAAAATCAGGACAACAATTGTCCGATGGAACGTACAAATGGTTGGATTTTCCGCCAACAGCCTGTCATCACACATTTCCCGTCGGAAAATCCGATCGTGTGTACGAGGCTTAAGTTGTTAGCAGGGGCGGACTGACCATTCGGGCACTCGGGCACTGCCTGAGGGCCCCATGCCGCTAAGGGGCCCCATCAGGGTTGCCAGCCTCAATAAAACCAGGGACGGTATGTAAAAATCTGTGTTTTTTTAAAAAATCCCAAGATTATAGCTGCTCTCCAGTGCCTTTTCAGTGTGTGTATGTGTATTCTGTCTGTGTATACTGTGTGTGTATATTGTGTGTCTGTGTGTGTATACTGTGTGACCCCATAATCTATTGCCTGAGGGCCCCATAATCTTCTCCTATTGCCCGGGGGCCCCATAATCTCCTATTGCCTGGGGGCCCCATAATCACCTATTGCCCGGGGGCCCCATAATCTCCTATTGCCCGGGGGCCCCATGCGTTGTCAGTCCGCCCCTGGTTGTTAGCATACCTTGCTTTGCCATCTAGCAATTCTTTCTCAGGCTATACTGTAGGTACGGATTCAATAAAACCGAATAGCAGAACATTAAAGAGAGTTGCTTGCTATAGACAACAACTCCAATTTTGTACTACTTTATCTCTACAATCGCTCAGTTTCTCCAATCAACATACACTCTTATCCAAGATCTCAAATCTCAAATATCTTAAATCTGACCTGTCTAATAGACTTTAATTATGAGTATGGCACAACCATTGTAAAGTATTACCAAGTAGGAAGCACAGCCTGTATATGAAATAAACACATTGGGTACTCCCATGAATGTATATAATTACAAGAATAGCCTCCCTGGATTCCTGAATGAAAATAAAATAACTACAGCGCTCACAAAATTATATACATCATTGAACAATTATTGATCAAAAGAGTGTGAAAAATTATTTTAAAAAAAATCAATCAAATAGTGATGTGAAAATATGTAAAACGTCCCATGTATAAAGTGCTTTTGTGTCCCCACTCCCAGAATTAAATGGCCCCCTAGCTTTTCAGTCCAGGGGTCATTCAAGCTGAATCGCTGGCCAGAAATGGCAATTCACAGAAGGGTCCAATGGAGATCTCCCCCAACATGATGATCATATGTAAGTAATAACACCAAAAATAGAAAAAAGGGAACTAATAGTGAAGTACAGTTGACAGGTGTTTATCGAGCAAAACCAAAACCGGGAGTGATGCCGTTTGGACTCGGCACCGAAAATTAGATCAACGTTGTGGTGTCGTGTGGCGCTAAAGAAACCGAGAATCATGGACATCATTCATGCTATGGACTTTGCCTTTATGGACTCTCATCTCAGGGTATGCCTGGTCCACTACGTTACATTAGTTAGGATTAGGGACAATACGTTATTTGTTTTGTATTGCCATGCTGCATTTTTACAGTACACTATATTACCAAAAGTATTTGGATGCCTGCCTTTACATGCACATGAAACTCTTCTGGGAAGGCTGTCCACAAGGTTCTTATTGTGTCTATGGGAATGTTTGACCATTCCTCCAGAACCACATTTGTGATGTCAGGCACTGATGTTGGACGAGAAGGCCCGACTCGCAGTCTCCACTCTAATTCATCCCAAAGGTGTTCTATTAAGTTGAGGTCAATCAAGTTCCTCCACCCAAGCTCACTCATCCATGCCTTCATAGACTTTGCTTTTTTGCACTGGTCCAAATCATTTGGTGAAGGGGGATTATGGTGTGGGGTTGTTTTTCAGGGGTTGGGCTTGGCCCCTTAGTTCCAGTGAAGAGAGATCCTAAGGTGTCAGCATACCAAGACATTTTGGACAATTTTATGCTCCCAACTTTGTGTGGAACAGTTTTGGGTTGGCCCTTCCTGTTCCAACATGACTGCACACCATTGCACAAAGCAAGGTCTATAAAGACATGGATGAGCGAGTTTGGGATGGAGAAACTTGACTGGCCTGTACAGAGTCCTGACCTCAAAGAACACCTTTGGGATAAATTAGAGTGGAGACTGCAAGCCAGGCCTTCTTGTTCAACATCAGTGCCTGACCTCACAAATGTGCTTCTGGAATAATGGTCAAACATTCCCATAGACACACTCCTAAACCTTGTGGACAGCCTTCCCAGAAGAGTTGAAGCTGTTATAGCTGCAAAGGGTGGGCCAACTCAATATTAAACCCTACAGACTAATGCCCTGTACACACGGTCGGACTTTCAGATGGAATATGTGCGATTGGAGCTTGTTGTCGGAAATTCCGACCGTGTGTGGGCTCCATCGGACTTTTTCCATCGGAATTTCCGCCACACAAAGTTTGAGAGCAGGCTATAAAATTTTCCGACAACAAAATCCGTTCGCGTAAATTCCGACCGTGTGTGGACAATTCCAACGCACAAAGTGCCACGCATGCTCAGAATAAATTAAGAGACAAAAGCTATTGGCTACTGCCCCGTTTATAGTCCCGACGTATGTGTTTTACGTCACCACGTTCAGAATGATCTGATTTTCCGACAACTTTGTGCGACCGTGTGTATGCAAGACAAGTTTGAGCCAACGTGCGTCGGAAAAAATCCATGGATTTTGTTGTCGGAATGTCCGATCAACGTCCGATCGTGTGCACAGGGCATAAGACTGGGATGTCATTAAAGTTCATGAGCGTGTAAAGGCAGGTGTCCCAATACTTTTGGTAATATAGTGTATATTAACCGTTATGAACCTAGTCTGACATTTTTCAAAGGGGTGCTTGTTGGTTCTGGCGTATTCCACAGAACCTGAGTCTGTAAAGCACTATGGAGTATGAAGTAACACTACTACAAAAGCTTAACTCAGCAAGAAAAGGAAGAAGAGTGCAGGTACCATGGGTAATCAAGTGAAGGAACAAGCTACAAGCAACCAGTCATTAGGTGTGGTACCTAGTAAGGTGGCAGGTGCTCCCGTAGCAAGGGGGTCGATATTCTGGCCTAGCGGACCCTCTCCCATATCAACCGGGAGCAGACTAGCATTACGGAGATCTATGGCCTAGTCACCAGTTACGGGAAGGAAAGAGTTAAATGAGAGCATATATGAGGTCTGCGCTACGCGCTTGGTGGGACCCTATTCTGTTACTGGGAGTAAGGCAACAGAGGCACGCCAGACTGATGAAGTGGGCGCAAGCCCAGCACGTCCCTCCTAATGAAAACACCTGCCTCCTAGCAACAATGGGTGTTAGGTGGTGTAAGTCACCTGCCTCCTAGTTACCGCCGCCTAGTGTCCTTGGTTGCTAGGAGGCAGGCAACTCCAATAGAATTTATTTGTGCTTTACGCTATATGCATGTAAAACGGCAAATGTTTACATGTGTACACTGTAAAATACACAAACAAACTAATCTCTGAACACAGAATTTGGCCTTCTAAAACCTGGACTCATCGGCTATAGCAGAGCCACGACTGGATCTGTACAGATTTAAATGCTTCCGCCGTATGCAGGAGGCCTTAAAAAAGCTGTAAATTAAAAAAAAAAAATCAATAAACCTTGCTTTTGAAATTACATTACAATGTAAAAGTTTCAATGAGATATTTGTGACGGGGTTTACATCTTTTTTTTAAAAAGTCCCTCGTTCCTATGAAGGTTTTTATCATAACCATTTTCATTTGCTGTAGGTTCTTATAATTTATCATAATCACCTGTCTGTCTCTTTTTCCAACAATTCTAATGTTTTCTCATCTAAAGCTTCCTATTTGCTATAATGTTATCATTTTTTTTTTGTTATAATATTTTTTACACCTTGAAAAACTGCTGGAGGATGCAAAAGTGAAAAGAAATAGAATGCGCCTCTGAGTATTATACCCAAACGTACTCTTTTCTTGCCTTTAATGAGCGTCATTATATTTTGATGTGTTTAATAATACAGTATAAGTTCAATGAAACATGAAAAAGGATGTACATAAAAACGCAGATAACTCTTCGCTCACTGAAGTGGAACCCAGCAGATGTAGCCGCACACTGTAATCGCTGTCTGTTTCCTGTCAGCCTGATTAAGTTGCATTGTCCCTTTTCCAGCATAGGAATCAGTGGTGTCCTATGGGGCACAGCATGTGTCAACCGGCTCAGACAGTCAAATACTTCACTGCAACTCTCTCTGCTTCCTGCAACTGAAGGTAAATACAAAGGAGAGATGGTGAGCCCTAGTCACCATAAAAAAAAAAAAATAGCAATGTAACAGTCAACAGAGCTCACAGTGTGACTTTTTTTTAAGAACAGCTCCAGGCAAATGAAAGAACCTTTAGATGAGTTATGGATTTGTTCATAAGACGTTATATCCTTCAAATCAAAGTCATTGTCCCTGATTTAACAAGGGCCTATTTACACCAGCAGCTGCCTTATAACGCGGCTAATAGTGTGCGCTGTGGAGTACACAATACTGATGCACAGATGACATCACAGTTCATTCTTTTTGTTTTTTAACTCAGGAGTGTGTAACACAAAGGGGTTGATTTACTAAAGGCAAATAGACTGTGCACTTTGCAAGAGCAGTTGCTCAAGAGCTTAGTAAATGAGCAGAAGCTCTGCTGACTTCCATCATCCAATCATGTGCAAGCAAAAATGCATTTTTTTTCCTTGCACGTTATTGGGTGTTTTTTTGCAAAAAGGAGCTTTACCTCATTTACTAAGCTCTGGAGCAACTGCACTTTGCAAAGTACACAGCCTATTTGCCTTTAGTAAATCAACCCCAGAGAGTGCAGAAGTCAGTAGTGCATATCACAGAGAAAGCAGGGGCCAGGAGTATGCAATACAGAGAGTGCAAGGATCAGGAGTGCATAACACAGAAAGTGCAGGAGTCAGGAGCGCATATTCTGCCAGTGGTCTGCGCACGTGGTCTGCGAGTGCACGTTGTCTGCAAGTGCACATGGTCTGCGAGTGCATGTAGGCTGCAAGTGCACGTTGTCTGCGAGTGCACTAGGCTGCGAGTGCATGTTGTATGCGAGTGCACGTGGTCTGCGAGTGCACATGGTCTGCGAGTACACGTGGTCTGCAAGTGCACGTAGTTTCTGAGTGCACGTGGACTGCGAGTGCACGTGGGCGGCGAGTACCTGTGTATTGTTTTGTTGAGTACCTGTGTATTGTATTGTTGAGTATTAGTGTCAGGAAGCTAGTTGTTAGGTAATTTGGACAGGGTATAATCCACAATCCTCATTAAATTAGTAGGTACGATGCCCGGCGGGTGTGGAGATGCGACTTGGTGCACATCTTGCGGCATGTATGAGTTCCTTGATCATCTGATCAAGGGCGAATACTGTTGTGTAAAATGTAAGCACGTTGTTTCCCTGGAAGCCCAGGTTCTGAATCTGGGGAAGCAACTGTCAGCACTGAGAAGACCCTTCATACTAATGGAGAGTCGGGAACATACCCAGCAGGTGCCGGCAGGGGCCAGCACAGAGGCGAGTGGAGACAAAGAGGTACAGGCACCAGAAACGAGTAGATGGGTGACAGTCGGGAAGGAAATAGGGGTAGGTGCCAGGGAGGCCGTTCCTGGGCTGGTGCATTCCAATAAGTACACTCCATTGAGTGACATTGGTGAAACCAGTCAGGGACCAGCACTGCTGGAGCTGAGGTACTCTCCTAGCTCCTGTGGAAGAACTCCTCCAGTGAGAGTGGGGAGGGGGGCGAAGGGAAAGGATAGACAGATTCTGGTGGTAGGGGACTCAATTCTTATGCCCTGTACACACGGTCGGACATTGATCGGACATTCCGACAACAAAATCCATGGATTTTTTCCGACAGATGTTGGCTCAAACTTGTTTTGCATACACACGGTCGCACAAAGTTGTCGGAAAATCCGATCGTTCTGAACGCGGTGACGTAAAACACATACGTCGGGACTATAAACGGGGCAGTAGCCAATAGCTTTCAGCTCTTAATTTACTCTGAGCATGCGTGGCACTTTGTGCGTCGGAATTGTCCACACACGGCGGGAATTGACGCGAACGGATTTTGTTGTTGGAAAATTTTATAGCCTGTTCTCACTCTTTGTGTCGGAAATTCCGATGGAAAAAGTCCGATGGAGCCCACACACGGTCGGAATTTCCGACAACAAGCACCGATCCCACATTTTCCGTCGGAAAATCCGACCGTGTGTACAGGGCATTAGAAGGACAGAGAGGGCAATCTGTGACAAAGACCTGAAGCGCCGAACTGTATGTTGTCTACCGGGCACTCGGGTTCGGCACATCACAGATCTGGTGGACAGATTACTGGGAGAGGCTGGGGAAGACTTGGCTGTCATGATGCGCGTTGGCACCAATGGCAAAGTCAGAGGCAGATGGAGTGTCCTAAAGAACGAGTTTTTGGACTTAGCAGCAAAATTGAGGAAAAGGACCTCCAAGGTAGTATTCTCAGGAATACTACCGGTACCTCGAGCCATACCAGAAAGGCAGAGGGAGATTAGGGAAGTAAACAAGTGGCTGAGGAGCTGGTGTAGTAAGGAGGGGTTTGGGTTCCTGGTGAACTGGGCCAACTTCTCAGTCAGTCAGAGGCGTTGCTAGGTGTGAAAAAGACCAGGGGCTTCAGCCCGAAGTCCAAGCCCGGCGGCAGTGGGTGAGGGGGAATTTATTGACTGCTTGGCGGGGGGGGGGTTAGGCTCACTTGCTGGTTGCTGCCTGGCTAACCAGTGTCCATTCATGCTGACCACTAAACTGACCTACACTGACTTTCCTGACACCTACATTGACCCCGCTGACACCTACATTGACCCCTCTGACACATACACTGACCCCCCTGACACATACACTGATCCCCCTGACAGGTGACCTCTTGATACTCCTACAGCTCAGCCTTACCTGTGTAGTGTAGCCCATCTCATTCCGATCACTCCATAGCAGGCTGCACGCACCAGGGAGAGTCAGGATGGGAGAGAGAGCTAGGATAGAAGAGCCGCTCCGCTGCCCGCCCATTTACACAGAGCGAGTGGTGCCTATGATGGACGTCACACGTCCCGCGGTCTCGGCATTGGACCTGTGGGACGTCCATCATAGGAGCTGGGTCCCGGAGGCGGGTCTTTTTGTATGTCACTCGGCCACGCTGGATAAGCGGGAGATCGTTCCCTGTTGCCTGACAAAACGGCTCAGTGCTAATAATGAATTTAGGACTATCGAGACCCGGGCCTTTTTGGGGGCACACTCGGCGCTCCACCCCTTTTCAGCCCCCCCCCTCCCGACGCCACTGCAGTCGGTCACTAGTTTTATAGAAAGGACAAACTGTTTACCCCATCCTCCAGGTCATTTATGAACAAATTAAACAGGATTAGTGTTACGTACCTAAGGGTGAGCCCGAATTGCAGAGGATGGCCTCTCCTACGCCTCTGACTCGAGGGCCCCTGGTAGTGGTGACAGGGGTGCAGGAGTGCGGAGTGGTATGAGTGCCTGGCAGGATCAACAGCAGAAGGATCAGATGGCCGGCACAGCTGACAGGATGGATCAGTAGACAGGAACTGCAGACTGGACAACTCAGCAGACAGGACAGCAGGCAGGATAGATCAGCAAACAGGTGAGCAGCTTGGATGGCTCAGCAGACAGGCCCAGCAGACTGGATGGATCAGCAGACAAGCTCAGCAGACTGGATGGAAGTCCAGGAACGTCAGACAGGCCGGGTCGGAAAGCAGGCTGGCAGCAGAGGTACAAAAGGAGCAGGCAGAGGGATCGTTAAACAAGCCAAGGGTCAGGTACAGGCAGATAACAGGAATAGTCTCAAAGCAAGCCGGGTCAAAACAGGAGCAGATATCAGGTTTTCAGGGAACACATACACAGAGCTGCAGAGCAAACAGCAATGATGCAAGTGTCAGACAGGTTTAAATAACCCCCAGAAACTAACGAGTGCATGTGCGCGTGCTCACAGACGCCCGCAATCGTGCACCGATGGGTCTAATCTGCCTGTTACTGGCAGGATCTTCATGACAATTGGTCCCAGCACAAAACCCTGGGGGACACCACTTCCCAGGCCTGACCATTCAGAGTATTCCCCATTTATCACCACTCTCTGAACTCACTGTCACTGCTTAAGCCCCAAGTACAAGATCCCTTTCCTGACAGGGTGTCGGGGGCTCCTGAACCAGTACTAATTGGGGGCAATGTCAGGGAAATCCTTGCCAGCACATGCGCACTAGGATTCGTGTGATGGGAACGCCTATGCGCATGCGCACCCGTGCCGCTCGACCCCTTAACATTGGTGCCAAATGGCATATATAGGGATCACAATTGCACTAGTGCCTTTGCTGTCTGATCTGCAGTCTCTCTCTGTATCCTGTATCCTGTGCCTATCCTTGTTGACCCAGCTTTTCCTGACCATTCTGATTATCTCCAAACCTGACTCCGGCTTGTCTTGACTCTGATTCTGCTATTCTGCTTGATCTCCTGCTGCCAAACCTCTGCCTGAACTTCGACTATTCTTTGCCTAACGTCTTACTGTGTCTGCCTTCCCTTGTATGACCCTGGCTTGTCTGACTCTGCACCAGTTTTCTCAACCCCACCAGCCTGCATCATCTCTGCATCCGCAGTACACCTGCATCTGCAGCACCTGGTATTGGTACCTGCCTCATCTCTGCATCTGTAGCACACCTGCATCTGCAGCACCTGGCATCTGCATACTCTCAGCATCTGAAGTCAACCAGCATCCGCTGCCATTGCTGCTACCTGCCTCTCCTATATATCTACTAATGGAGAACACTGTTGTTACCTCAGTGGTCCTTAAACCCGGGCTATACGAGAGACCTCCTCTGCTCGTCAGGCTCTATCTGAGGCCGGGTTCACACTGTTAAGACAAACGCTCCGACATTGGGAACTCATGTCGCATGACGCGTGAAAATCAATGTTTCCCTATGGGAGCCGTCTTAACTGGTCCGACACAAGTCGGTCCGACTTTGAAAATGCTCCCTGCACTACTTTGGCCCTACTTCAGCCCATTCATTATCACTGAAGTCGGGTCAAGGTCAAGGTCTTAACTGACCCGACTTTGGCATGCAACTTTAGCTCTGAGGATCTTGAAGGGGAACTCCACGCCAAATTTAACAAAAAAAGGCATGGGTTCCCCCTCGGGGAGCATACCAGGCCCTTCGGTCTGGTATGGATTTTCAGGGGAAACCCCAAGCCGAACAAACGGCATTGGGGTCGCCTCCAAAATCCATACAAGACCCTTATCAGAGCACACAGCCCAGCAGGTCAGGAAAGAGGGTGGGGACAATCGAGCACCCCCCCCCTCCTGAACTGTACCAGGCCGCATGCCCTCAACATGGGGGGTGGGTGGGGCCCTGCGCCCCCCACCCCAAAGCACCTTGTCCCCATGTTGATGAGGACAAGGGCTTCTTCCCGACAACCCTGTCCGTTGGTTGTCGGGGTCTGCGGGTGGGGGGCTTATCGGAATCTGGAAGCCCCCTTTAACAAGGGGGCCCCCAGATTCCAGCCCCCCACCCTATGTGAATGAGTAGGGGTACATTGTACCCTTACCCATTCACCTAAAAAAAGTCCAAAATGAAACACATTACACATGTTTTTAATGTAATTTATTAAGGCAGCTCCGGCGTCTCTTCCGATCTCTTTTCCCCTCTCAAGCTCTTCTGCCTCCTCCACTGACGTCTTCTGCCTCTGCCGGTTTTTCTCCCCTCTCCGGGTCTTCTCCGCTCTCCGCTGATGTCTTCTAGCCCTTCTTCTAGAAGTGCATAACACAGAGAGTGCAAGGCTTATGATTGTGTAACGCAGAGTGCAGGAGTCAAGAGCGCATATTGCAGAGTACAGGGGTCAGGTGTGTGTAACACGGAGAATGCAGGGGTCAGGAATGCATATCACAGAGAGTACATAGGGCTAGCAGGACACAACACAGAGAATGTAGGGCTCAGGAGTGCATAATGCAGAAACTGCAAGACTTAGGAGTATGAATGTACAGAGTGCAGGGATCAAAAGGATGTAATGCAGTGAATGCAGGATACAGAATACAACCAAAAATTACCCTCTCCTACAAGTATAAATTGACCACAAACCAATATATACCACAGTATAGATCTTTCCTAGCAGCCCCAATTTCTCCTCAGTAGAGACCAACCCTCCCAACCAACCCTCTCAGTAGAGACCCCCCTCCTTCTGTATAGATCCACCTTCCTCAGTACAAACCTTCTCCTAGCACCCCCCCTCAGTACAGACCCCCTTCCCTCAATCCAAAACTCCCTCCAGGCCACCCTCACATTATAGACCCCCTTCCTCAATACAAAACCCCCTCCAGCCCACCCCCTCACTACAGACCCCCTTCCATCAGTACAGACATAAAGACATACCTCCCAGCCCCCCCCCCCCCCGTCAGTACAGACCCCTCTCTATCTATCTATCTATCTATCTATCTATCTATCTATCTATCTATCTATCTATCTATCTATCTATCTATCATTAACAGCTGTTACTTTGTGTTTCTTGAGAATCAAATAAAGAATAGAAGTGTTCTGCAACGCAAAAAACAAACAAAAAAAGACTGGAAATTGAAAAAAATAAATAAAACAGTTTTCGTAGTTTGTTATAAAATTTTGCAGACACGTACTTTTTCTCCTTCATTGATGGGCACTGATAGGCTGCACTGGTGGGCACTGATGATGCGGCACTGATGGGCACTGATCAGGAGGCACTGATTGGGACTGATAGGTGGCACTGATGGGCAGCACTGAAGGGCACTGATAGGTGGCACTGATAGGTTGCACTTATGGGTACTGATAGGCACTGGTAAGTCACACTGATAGGCAGCACTGATAAGTGTCACTGATGATGAGGCACTGATGGGCACTGGTTGGCAGCACTGGTGGGCACTAAGAGGTGGTACTGTTTGGCATTCATAGGTGGTACTGGTGGGCACTACTTAGCAGTACTGACATGCACTGGTAGGTGGTACTGGTGGGCACTACTTAGCAGTACTGACATGCACTGGTAGGTGGCACTGGTGGGCACTGCTTAGCAGCAGTGGGTGTCTGTGTGCGTGACCGATATCCTGTTTACACAAGCCAGTAATCAGCTTTTTCTATTCACCCTATTAGCATGAGAAAATAAAGCCGATTACCGGCTTCTGTTTACATCACGTGATCACCTGTCATTGGCTGACAGCTGATCACATGGTAAAGGGGCTGGGATCGGCCCTCTACTCCAATCTATGATCAGTAGAGTCTCATGGACTTGCTGATCACAGAGCGCACCACCTACGCCCCGTAGGGGGCGCGCAGGCAGCACATGCACGGGAGGATGTACATGGACGCCCTCCCGGCAACTTAGGCTTGCTGTAGCCGTCTTTTGGCTATAGTGCGGGCAGGAAGGGGTTAAAGTCGCAGCACTTCAAAGTAGTTCATTCACTTCTTTGGTCCTACTTGCAACTTGAGGGCCATAGACTTCAATGCTAACCCTCAAAAGTTGCATTAAAGTCCTGAATTCTATACAGTGCAACAGTTGTCCATTATCATTAATCAAAGCCAAAGTCATATCCAAGTCGCACCCATCCAAAGTTGCACCAAAGTTGCACTTCAAAGACGTGCAACTTTAGAGTCGTACAAGTTTGAATGGAGCCTAAGGAGACATCCTTTCCAATGTAATAGGTATTCTTCCCACTATCCCCCAATGAATAGGTTTTAGCAAGGGTCCCCCAAAACCTGAAAATGATCTCAAGGCTAAAGCTGTTATATTTACCTGCTCTGTGCAATGGCTTTGCATAGAGCAGCCCGACCCTCCTCTGCTTGGGTGCCCCAACTGGCTCCTTTCTCCTGCTGAGTGCCCTAGAGCAAGCCCCCTGCTATGGGGGAACTTGTGTGTGCTCACTCGGGAGCCCCGCTCTCTGTGCTCATAAGACTGGCTGTGATCGACAGCAGCAGGAACCAATGGTCGCTGCTGTCTCTGATACAATTAGGTTGGGGAGAGCCAGGATAACAGCTGAGCTTGTGCACAGCGCTGGATCGAGATCAGTCTCAGGTAAGTATTGGGGGGGGGGGAGCTGCATAGGGAAAATATTTTTACCTTCAGGCATTATTTACCTTATATATATACCTTATTATATATAATTCATGAAGGTACAAAAACCTTCAGCCTTCAGAATCACTTTAAGTTTAAAAGGTTGAGAAAGGATGCATTACAGCTCTAAAGAGATATATACTGTATATTGTCAAAAGTATTGGGACGTCTGCCTTTACACGCACATGAACTTTAATGGCATCCCAGTCTTAGTCTGTAGGGTTCAAGATTGAGTTGGCCCACCCTTTGCAGCTATAACAGCTTCAACTCTTCTGGGAAGGCTGTCTGCAAGGTTTAGGAGTGTGTCTATGGGAATGTTTGACCATTCTTCCAGAAGAGCATTTGTGAGGTCAGGCACTGATGTGGATGAGAAGACCTGGCTCCCAGTCTCCACTCTAATTCATGCCAAAGGTGTTCTATCGGGTTGAGGTCAGGACTCTGGAGGCCAGTCAAGTTCCTCCACCCCAAACTCGCTCATCCATGTCTTTATGGACCTTGCTTTGTGCACTGTAAGCAAGTAAGGCAAGTCAGGGGGCAAATCTATGATGATAGAGGATATTTCCTCCATATCCTAATGGCATGCTTGATGCCTGAATGACCAATTATCAGGCTAAAATCCCAATTCCAGTCTTCCCCTTGTGCTCCGTGCTCCCGCTGCAAGTAAATTAGGTATTTTTTTTGTACTTTATATATTAAGAAATCTTCAGACTGTTCACATGAAATGCAGGGTCCTCTTCCTCTTAGCTTCTTCTCCGATCCTGGGTGGTCCTCAAAGATGTAGAGATGCACCGCTGGTATGATGATGCATGTCATTGGTATTTTGTACATGATTACATTGTGATTCCAGGGCACTGTAGTGACTCCCTACACTTAGTAGGCCAAACAATGCTGGACATCATTCAACCCAGAAGAGACTTGGTACCGGACAAATGAAGCAGTGAGCATGCAGAGACAGCGCTGGAGAGGAGGCCAATATTGCAGCAAGAGCTAAAGTTTTTATTAATATTTTTCATTTTATTATTTGCTATTATTTTATTATTATAAAATGCAGAAGGGTTGCTAAATTCTAAAACTACACTTAGGCTCCTTTCACACTTGTGCGACTTGTCCTGCGACTTGGGACTGAAAAGTTGAATGACAAGTCGCATCACATGATTTCCAATGAGTACCAATCATATCTGTGCGACTTCAAGTCACAGCGACTTCAAAGTAATCCCTGCACCACATTGGTCCAACCTTGATGCGTCTTGAGGTCCATAGACCGCAAGATTACACAGGCATTGCGTCAAGTCACGTCAAAGTCGCGCAACCTTCAGGTTGCGCAAGTGTGAAAGGGGCCTAAATGTTGGGCTTTAAGTGCCATCATATGGGTATAGGGCAGTGATGGTGAACCTTGGCATCCCAGATGTTTTGGAACTACATTTCCCATGATGTTCATGCACTTTGCAGTGTAGGTGAGCATCATGGGAAATGTAGTTCCAAACATCTGGAGTGCCAAGGTTTCCCATCACATTCAGGGCCCTGAGCTTTGAGCAAGCTTTTAAAGATTTTTGACTTTATGAGAGTTGAAATGTGCGCAGGAATTTTTAGCCGCTTTAGCTCCGGAAAGTTCCCCCCCGAATGACCAGGCCATTTTTTACTTTAACTGACAATTGCGCGGTCGTGCGACACTGTACCCAAATAAATTGTATATCCTTTTTTCCCACAAATAGAGCTTTTGTTCGTATTTGATCACCTCTGCGGTTTTTATTTTTTTGCACTATAAAAAAAAAAAAAGGCCGACAATTTTGAAAAGAAAACAATATTTTTTTACTTTCTGCTATAAAAAATATACAATAAAAAAAAAGAGGTTAATAAATGATATACTTAGATAGCGTAACTTCATTCCACAGTGTTTTTATATGAACTTTTTTTAAGGACCGAATACACTTTCTCTTTATGCTATTTATCATTTTATGCTAATTCTCATTTTTTGAATGTCACACTAGTGCCTTTTTTTGTGCCTGGGTACATTTTAGTGTGTCGGAGTCCTTTGCAATTATTTTTTATTTTATTATTTACAATTGATCAAAGATTCACTGGTTAAATTACCTAGTTAATATTCACCCCCCCCCCCCAAAAAAAAACAACCAATATTTGGTTATAAATGTGTTCTATTTATTATATGGATTGCTGCTGTGCAAATTTTGTGAATTCAAATATTGCCAAATCAAATTTCAATTTTAATTACAGTAGTGATTATTTTAGTATTTATATTTAAATTATTCTTGTAACTCCATCTTTGAGGGAAAAAAAATAGCAAAAAAAAAAAAAAATAGAATGATATATCACATACAATTGCTACCCAAGTCATAATGTTTTTTAAAGTTATTAAAATGGACCTTTCCTTTCCAATCCTCGGTGCTGTAATTTTCAGTAAAATTCAATTTAATATGGCAACCTGGAGGCGTTTTGTACACAGATGGTGTACGGAATGTACCCCAGAAATGTAATTTCCTGCTTGTGCGATTGGATGAATGATTTTCCCATAACTCTACACTAAAGAGAAAGTCACATTTTATGCATCATCTGCAACAAAAATTTCAGTTTTGGTGAGATACTCTCAAAGGGTTAATCACTTCTAAAGTGATGCAGACCCTGCAACTTTCCTCATTAGAAGAGTGCAAATGTATCGACCGAAACAGGTAGAAATCTGCAACATAGTTTGTTAAAATCTCTGCAATGTACATTAAAGTGGTTCTAAAGGGAGAAGGATCTTTACCTTAATGCATTCTATGCAAACAGCCCTATCCAGCCACCTAAATACTTAGCTGAGCCCGAACTGGATCCAGCGATGTGCACAAGAGCAGAGGCTCTCTCGGCTATCTCTCTCCTTATTGGCCCTGTCAATCACAGCCAGTAAGGAGGGAGCAAGTGCGCATGAGTGCCTCCATAGCAAGCTCCTTGCTATGGGGGTACTTGGCAAGGGGGAGGGGCCAGCAGGGGACCTGAGAAGAGGAGGATCGAGGCTGCGCTGTGCTCTGTGCAAAACCACTGCACAGAGCGGGTAAGTATAACATTTTTGTTATTGAAAAAAATACTTTGCCTTTACAATCACTTTAATCACGTAGAGGGGAATGATTATTTTTTCACAACAAAAGTGGAGTTACCATTTGAATGTTCCCCTTCATTCACTTGCCGGCAATTGCTGTCCATGGTGCTGAAAGTATGTATAAAAATGGTTTCAGCACCACGAATAGCAACTACCAAACTTTTTTTTTCCCTAAATAAAACCCCCAAATATATATATATATATATATATATATATATATATATATATATACAGTGGGTGGGGATGGAAAGTATTCAGACCCCCTTAAATTTTTCACTCTTTGTTATATTGCAGCCAATTGCTAAAATCATTTAAGTTCATTTTTTTCCTCATTAATGTACACACAGCACCCCATATTGACAGAAAAACACAGAATTGTTGACATTTTTGCAGATTTATTAAAAAAGAAAAACTGAAATATCACATGGTCCTAAGTATTCAGACCCTTTGCTCAGTATTTAGTAGAAGCACCCTTTTGATCTAATACAGCCATGAGTCTTTTTGGGAAAGATGCAACAAGTTTTTCACACCTGGATTTGGGGATCCTCTGCCATTCCTCCTTGCAGATCCTCTCCAGTTCTGTCAGGTTGGATGGTAAACGTTGGTGGACAGCCATTTTTAGGTCTCTCCAGAGATACTCAATTGGGTTTAAGTCAGGGCTCTGGCTGGGCCATTCAAGAACAGTCACGAAGTTGTTGTGAAGCCACTCCTTCGTTATTTTAGCTGTGTGCTTAGGGTCATTGTCTTGTTGGAAGGTAAACCTTTGGTCCAGTCTGAGGTCCTGAGCACTCTGGAGAAGGTTTTTGTCCAGGATATCCCTGTACTTGGCCGCATTCATCTTTCCCTCGATTGCAACCAGTCGTCCTGTCCCTGTAGCTGAAAAACACCCCCACAGCATGATGTTGCCACCACCATGCTTCACTGTTGGGACTGTATTGGACAGGTGATGAGAAGTGCCTGGTTTTCTCCACAAATACCGCTTAGAATTAAGGCCAAAAAGTTCGATCTTGGTCTTATCAGACCAGAGAATCTTATTTCTCACCATCTTGGAGTCCTTCAGGTGTTTTTCTTAGCAAACCCCATGCGGGCTT
>NC_133324.1:70755792-70770792 GCF_042186555.1 Aquarana catesbeiana
AAAGTGCGTTTGTAAGACCGCTGCGCAAATACGGTGTGACAGAAAGTATTGCAATGACTGCCATTTTATTTCTGTAGGGTGTTAGAAAATAAAAAATGTATAATGTTTGGGGGTTCTAAGTAATTTTCTAGCAAAAAAAAATGTTTTTAACAGCAAATCTCAAAAAGAGGCTCGGTCCTTAATGCCGTGTACACACGGTCGGACTTTTCAGCTACTAAAGTCCGACAGCCTGTCCGACGGACTTTCAACGGACTTTCTAACGAACAGACTTGCCTACACACGATCACACCAAAGTCCGATAGATTCATACGTGATGACGTACACCGGACTAAAATAAAGAAGTTGATAGCCAGTAGCCAATAGCTGCCCTAGCGTGGGTTTTTGTCCGTCGGACTAGCATACAGACAAGTGGATTTCTGGGTCCGGCGGAGTTACGACGTAAAGATTTGAAGCATGTTCCAAATCTAAAGTCCATCAGATTTGCGACTGGAAAAGTCAGCTGAAGGTCTGGTGAAGCCCACACAAGATCGGATTGTCCGCCGGATTTGGTCCATCGGCGTCCGTCAGACCAGTCTGGTCAAAAAAGTCCGACCGTGTGTACGCCCCATAAGTGGTTAAAAATGTTGATTTAAAAAAAATGTAAAAATGCGCTTACACTTTACGAACACACAGGGCCAAAGAAAAGTTTGACATTGTCTCTTTACTGGACTTTTATAGGCTTTATCTTCCCAAAGAAAAATCTCCCACTCTTCACAATAACCCCTTATTCATGTCATCAGTTTTCAACAGCACCTGTATTTGTGAGCAACTATTTTACAGGATGAAGAACACGAAGGGCAAAATTAGACCCAATATATCTGATGAGCACCTTGAGAATTCATTGAGAATTTCTACTCCATCCATTCAACCTTATATTGATGTGTTATGCTGGCCATACACTATACAAACAAAAATCGTTCTAACCCATTTTCGAAAAAACGAACACTCGGCCGTGAGATCAAACGATAGTGACATCATGTAATGACCAATAAATCGCTCAACGGACATAAATTAATCTATTTTTTTGTTCATTTTTTCACATATACATAGTGCAAACCGTTTGGATGGGAAACACATTAACCTTTCAATTTATCGTTCGTTTGGCAGAAAATTTCAAAACTTATCCTTTCGTGTTTTTGGCTCAAAACCGTTCCAACCGATTACCAGCCGATCTTTCGTATAGTGTATGGCCAGCATTAGTTTAACAAAATTAAATATCGCACTCGTTTTATGTTGTCCTCTTTTACTAAAAATATTACAAAAAAGTGAAGTTTTATTACTCATTGAGGTACATTATCTATATCAGTAATCATTAACTTGGGATGTGCCCGAGTTTTTTTGCTCATCAGCTATCCTTATTGTTAGTGTATTTTATGTGTTGCCCAAAACATTTCCTCTTCTTTCAATGTGGCCCAAGAAAGTCAAAAGGCTGGACACCCTTGCTTTAGATGTTAAAAAAAACTGTAACATGCGCAAATTTCGTTTTTAAAACATTCTAGTCTATCTATCAGAAGATCTTAAAAGTCCATTGAACTAAAAAAAAGAAATATACTGTACGTCTCAAAATGTTTATAATGACGAAGTATAAACCTGTCCAATTAGGCAGAGAATTTCAATCAAAATTTAAAAAAACAAGAAAAGCAAAATAAAAAAAATATGACGAACATTAATAAGACAATAGCAACAATTTTCTAATGAACGTAACAGTATCTATATAAAAATCATAAATAAAAGAAAGATAAAAATTTGGAAATAAAAAAAATTCAAAAAATGAAACAGAATTAAAAAAAAAAAAATATGGCAGATAGTAACAATATGTTTTTCCTTTAGTTATAAAGGAATATTTAGGTATCTATCTATCTGTCTATCTATCTATCTATCTATCTATCTATCTATCTATCTATCTATCTATCTATCTATTCCTCAATATCTACCATCTACCTATAGATATTTGCCAGTACAGGAGAGAACACACACAAAGGTTAAGCTAGGTGGACCTGGGTCTTTTTTCTTTTTTTCAGCCTCATCAACTAATCTATCTATCTATCTATCTATCTATCTATCTATCTATCTATCTATCTATCTATCTATCTATCTATCTATCTATCTATCTATCTATCTATCTATCTATCTATCTATCTATCTATCTATCTATCTGTCTGTCTGTCTATCTATCTATCTATCTATCTATCTATCTATCTATCTATCTATCGATATTTTCCAATACAGGAGAGAACACACACAAAGGTTGAGCTAGATGGTCCTGAGTCTTTTATCAATCTCATCAACTATCTATCTGTCTATAGATATTTGCCAATGTAGGGTCAAGAGAGAGCACATACAAAGGTTGAATTAGATAGACCTTGGCCATTTTTTAATCTATCTATCTATCTATCTATCTATCTATCTATCTATCTATCTATCTATCTATCGATATTTGCCAGTACAGGAGAGAACACACACAAAGGTTGAGCTAGATGGACCTGGGTCCTATCTATCTGTCTGTAGGTATTTGCAAATGTAGGGTCAGTGATGGACCATTGTCTATCTATCTATCTATCTATCTATCTATCTATCTATCTATCTAGTAAAATATATTAACACTGCATTTCTGTCCATTGGGCTCCAATCACAAAGCGGTATTCTCCTCTTTAAACTTTGTGGTAAAATTGCTCATAGTGTTTTTCAAATCTTGAAACACTACAAAACACTACTAAAATACCGCATACGGTATTTCTTTTGAAATATGAACTATTTATCTCATAAAACCATTCTGTATTTTATCTCATGCGACATCCAATGGGATGGATGCAGTGGAGAAGAATTAGAACCCCTGTCAGTTTTTGTTGCTAATAAAGAGGTAACATGGTTTAAACCGTAGAAATCTGCCAACTTACTGCATCAGTGTGCTCAGTGCAGCATATGTGCTAATACAAAAGAAAAAAGGGTGACTGGAATACCAGGCAAAGGGAAGCTTCTTTCACAGGACACGTGGTGTATAGAAAACAACTAGGTTCAATTAAGTAAATACAAAATATTTTTCAAATGTCAAATATTGAATGAAAATAGTATCAAAAAATTACCCATGTATATATATAAATACACTTCTTCCACTAATACAAAATACAACGTGGTCTTTTTATTGATGGAAGAAGGGTATTTATATAAGTGTGTACATTATGATACCATTTTCCCCTGGTAACCTCTGGAGGAACCCTAGACTTCCATGGAACTCTGGCTGAGAAACTCTGCTTTAGGCTAGGTTCACACTTATGCAAAGCAGGAATCGCAGCAAACCCTGTGTGTATCCCGCATCACATTGCAATCGCACGGCATTCATGCGATCTATGGCAGTGTCAATGTTACCTTAACGACACCCCGAAACAGATCGCAAAACGCAGTGCGATTGTAAGAATCGCATCGCATGGGTGCGAACACCCATGTGATGTGATTCAGGTGCAGGGAAAAAAGAAAAGGTCCTGCACCATTTTGGTGCGAATGCAATGCGATTTCAGCCATACAAACTGTAAGGCTGATATCGCACCGCACAGACATGTGATGTGCACAGGAATGTCTGCAATCGCACCCGTGTAAACCTAGCCTTAAAGTCATTTTGTCTGCGATATTCGGCAAAGTCATCGCTATATCTTTGGACAGGTTTGTTGCGTCTTGTTAGAGAACAGCCGTTGTCATTCTCTGATGTTCATGAACGTGTCACTCTGGTATCCATTTATCAAACCTTCAAATTGACGACACCCCTCTCCTTACAGCTCACGTTCCACACCTTTCTAAGAATTCTTGTCTATAATCCCATTCTGTCTTGTGAATATTTGAGCCAAAGATATCTCTAAAAATAATTGTGAATAAGTAAAGTCTCCCCACTACATGACATACGTTCTACCAAGGAATTAGACCATTGTGATGTACATTGTAATATTACTACATGTAATGAGGTGGAGTTACTAAAGGCACATAGACTGAGGACTTGGCAAGTGCAGTTACTCCAGAGCTTAGTAAATGAGGGGGATCTCTGCTGATTTCCATCATCCAATCATGTGCAAGCAAAAATGCATTTTTTAAAATTTTTCCTTGCATGTGATTGGTTGCTCTTTGTAAAGTGAAGCTTTACCTCACCTATTAAGCTCTGTAGCAGCTTACAAATGGCTCAATCTATTTACTTTAACCACTTGCCTACAGGGCACTTATACCGCCTTCCTGCCCAGGCCATTTTTCAGCTTTCAGCGCTGTCGCACTTTGAATGACAATTGCACGGTCATGCTACACTGTACCCAAATGAAATTTTTATCATTTTCTTCACACAAATAGAGCTTTCTTTTGGTGGTATTTAATCACTGCTGGATTTTTTATTTTTTACAGAAAAAAAAAAGACCAAAAAATGTGAAAAAAATTTTTTTTTTACTTAGTTCAGTAAATTTTGTAATCGAGTAATTTTTCTCCTTCACTGATGGGCACTGATAGGCTGAACTGGTGGGCATTGATGAGGTGGCACTTACGGGCACTAATGAGGCGGCACTTATGGGCACTGATTAGGTGGCACTGATGAGGAGGTACTAATATGCCGCACTTAATGATTGGTGGCACTGATGGGCACTAATAGGTGGCACTGATTGGCACTGATAGGCGGCACTGATAGGTGGCACTGGTGGACACTGATAGGCAGCACAGATAGGCGGTACTGATGGTCATTGATAGGTGGCACTGATGGGCATTGATGGACAGCAGTGATGGGCATTGATGGGCAGCACTGATAGGTGGGACTGATAGCCAGCACTGACTGGCATCACTAATGAGCACTGATTGGTAGCACTTGTGGGCAATGGTGGGCACTGATTGCTTGCAGTGGTGGGCACTCATTGCTGGCAGCGATTTGTGGCACTGGTGGCACTATTGTAATCAGGGCCCTGATTACATGTGTAGATGTCCCCTGTGAGGAGATGCCACTGATTGGCTCTCCTCGCCACACACTCTGTCAGTGTGAGGCGAGGAATGCTGATTACTGGCATCTCCGTGTTTACATGTGACCAGCTGTGATTGGACACAGCCGATCACATGGTTAAAGAGCCGCGGACGCGACTCTTTGCAGAGATTGGGGTCGCGCCGTGTCCTAGCAAGATGACTCGGCCGCGATCGCCGCACTGCACGCCCCCTCAGGCGCGCAAGAGCGGCTGTTCTGGGACGCCGTCATATGTCATTTGACGGCGGGGTGGGCGGCAACTAGTTAAAGTAGAACTATAGGCATAACCTTTTTTTTTTTTTTCATTTTGGATAGAATAAGGGAAAGTTATACCCCCTGTCAGTTTTTTCTTTTTTTTTTTTTTAATTTAGTCATTCTCCATTAGAAGATTTCCTCTCTATTACTTTTCTGGGGACAACCCAAAATTTGGGATTTTCTTTTTTACTTTCACTTTTCATGATAATGATAAACAGGACAAATAGAGAGGGTTAATTTACCTAATGGGGCATGGACAGCAATAAAAACCTGACAGGTGTTCTAATCCACCTCTATTCTATCCAAAATAAAAATAAAAATAAAAAGTTTTTTCCTTTAGTTATACTTTAAGTAAATCAACCCAATGATTTCCATTTTTAAGTTTCTATGCATTACTGTTGACAGTTGAGTTTTTTTTTTAAGTTTTTTACTGCTGCACTTGTTTAATTTGATTACTGTTGAGAGAACTGATCCAAAAAGACAGAGACTACTCAAAACTGGCTATTATATTTTTACATTCCTTAAAGCGGAGTTCCACCTAAAAATTGAACTTCCACTTTAAGAAGATTGCCCGGCCATTCACAGCTCGCGCATGCGCAGTGTGTGCCTGGCTGTGAAGCCACAGCTGAGCGTCCAAAGTAAGAATGCCGGTGCCGTAGAGAGGTGGAGAGGAGCGGGGCTTCGTGCGCCCACATCGCTGGACCATGGGACAGGAGAGTGTCTGTTTATTAAAAGTCAGCAGCTACACTTTTTGTAGCTGCTGACTTTTAACTTTAGTTTTTTCGGCAGAACTCTGCTTTAAATCTTGTATAACATAATAAATAATAATAATACTGCATGCCTGGACCACTACTTAATTACCACATGCATTTAGTTATTTATTTCCTTCTGTGAATTGACTATAACTATCTTTCATGCGTTATTTACTGACAGTTTTGAGAGTTTTGGGGTAAATACAGCAAAAACGGTATAGTGAATTGACAGTTTCAGGATGGCGTGTGATATTTAGGGAAAATGTATCTAGACACCTAAATACTGCAGGCAAGATGCTTTTGTGAATGGAGCCCACTGTCATATATTAAATAAAAAAAAAAAAAAAACAAGAAAAGCAAAATAAAAAAATGATGAAAATTAATAAGACAATAGCAACAATTTGCTTATGAACATAACAATAAAAAATCATTAAAAAAAAAGAGATAAAAATTTGGAAATAAAAAAAATTAAAAAAAAACAGAAACAGAATTAAAAAAAAATATGGTAGATAGTAACAATATGTTTTTCCTTTAGTTATAAAGGGATATTTAGGTTTCTATCTATCTATCTATCTATCTATCTATCTATCTATCTATCTATCTATCTATCTAGTAAAATATATTAACACTGCATTTCTGTCCATTGGGCTCCAATCACAAAGCTGTATTCTCCTCTTTAAAATTTTTGGTAAAATTGCTCATAGTGTTTTTCAAAAAAATTTTTTCAATTCACAAAAAAAAAACCACTACTAAAATACCGCATACGGTATTTCGTTCGAAAGATGCAGTATTTATCTCATAAAACCATTCTGGATTTTATCTCATGCGATATCCAGTGGGATGGATACAGTGGAGAAGAATTAGAACCCCTGTCAGTTCTTGTAACTAATAAAGAGGTAACATGGTTTAAACCATAGAAATGTGCCAACTTACTGAATCAATTTCAAAAAAATATTGCAGATAGTAACAATATGTTTTTCCTTTAGTTATAAAGGAATATTTAGGTTTCTATGCATTACTGTTGAGAGAACTGATCCAAAAAGGCAGAGACTACTCAAAATTGGCGATTATATTTTTACATTCCTTAAATACCGCATTGCCTGGACCACTACTTAATTCCCGCATGCATTTAATTATTTATTTATATTTTTACATTCCTTAAATACCGCATTGCCTGGACCACTACTTAATTCCCTCATGCATTTAATTATTTATTTCCTTCTGTGAATTGACTTTAACCCCTTTTCATGCGGTATTTACTGACAGTTTTGAGCTTTTTGCGGTAAATACAGCAAAACGGCGTTGTGAATTTACAGTTGAGTTTACGGCGTGTGATATTTAGGGAAAATGTATCTGGACACCTAAATACTGCATACAAGATGCTTTTGTGAATGGGGCCCAATATCATATATTAAATAAAAAAAATAAATAAAAAAAAAGCAAGATAAAAAGAAAGGTGAACAGTAATAAGAACAATAGCAACAATTTGCTTATTTTTTTCCCTTCTTTTTTTTTCCTTTCTTCTTTTTATAAAAAAAACAAAAAAACAAAAAACAATTTGCTTATGAATATAACAGTATCTATATAAAAATCATAAATAAAAGAAAGATAAAAATTTGGAAATAAAAAAAATGAAAAAAAAAAAGAAACTGAATTAAAAAAAAAAAATACGGCAGATAGTAAGAATATGTTATATATTAATACAGATTGTCATTTATCAACCAAATCAGTACAGTAGAATTTCCTACGGTCTGTTGGAAATCACCAGGCCTCCTGAAATATTAGGCACATTATCCTCGCCCCTACATGGAACTGAACGTTGTAGCGCTTACATGACATCATATCATTTACAGCTATTAAAAAACCTGTCTGACAGTCACTTGCAATGCTGACATTTCAATATATGTTTCAGGGATGAAAACAGCTGATGATAACACACATTTTCAAACACGGCTTTAATTATTGGTATAGACTTCAATTGTCACAAAGATAATGTCATGGACTGATCCTCGCAGTGTGAAATGCTCACGGACAGAACCCCCACAGTATTATAAATAGTCCTCTAAAGCGGGGATTGATTGATGTTTGGCATAAAACCTTATTCCTCTGAGTATGTATATCCCGTCTGTTCACTGCTTTCCTGCCTTTATAATTGGATCTTTTTTTTACGAAAAAAATATTTTTTTCTATATGCAAATCTTTAGTCTACATGTAGTTTTAAACATCAGAGTGCCTGTTGATAATGCGTTGTAAGATGTACTATTTTTATCTGCCGCAGATAAGAGGTTGTTATTTATTATTTATTGTCGCTTGCTCTGTTGTGGGAGATTTTTTTCATTTTTGTCATTTACAAGAACTTCTGAGGAGCATTCAAGGACATCTTCGCGATTCTCAGACCCTTATGGTGGTCATAAACTGTCCAGTCCTGAAACTAATTTGAAGGTCCTGATGCTACACCTGGGTGATGATTTGCGTTGTTTTTAGCAGGGTTGTCTTCGGAGCAGTAAAGTAAGTCCTGTAGGGAGCGTGTCAATCCAGAATTTATATCACCTGTCATGCAGAAAAGGTTAGTTCGTGGTGGCCTAGATAAGCTTGGAGCTACTGCTAAGACAGAGGGCAGTTTTCAGGTAGAACATAAAATGCATAGGGCGGCCTTCCTCAACATTTTTTTTAACACAGGAACCATTTCTTTAACTTTCTGGTTTCAGGAAACCCATGCTAATAATTACTAAATCTACGACTCACTGTATATTAGTATGATGGCCCCTGGGAAGAATGTTCCTTACATTTTTAGTGAGTGGAAGGAATCCCCCCTCTTACAGATAGCTGAAATCATTGGTGTCAGTGGAAACTTATCTGAGAGGTGGAAATTGCTCCTTGCTCAAGTTACTCCAAGCAACCTCTGGAGAAACCCTAAGGTTCCACTGAACCCTGGTGGAGAAAGACTGGAACAGAGGGTCCCAGGCTTACAAGCTTTTTGAGTAATCTAACTTTAATGTCAACAGAGAACAACTTTTAACCACTTAAGCCCCGGAAGATTTGGCTGCTCAATGACCAGGTCATTTTTTTGTGATACGGCACTGCGTCGCTTTAACTGAAAATTACACGGTCGCGCGACTCTGTAACCAAACAAAATTTACGTCTTTTTTTTTCCCACAAATAGAGCTTTCTTTTGGTGGTATTTGATCATCTCTGCGATTTTTATTTTTTGCGCTTTAAACAAAAAAAAGAGTGGCAATTTAAAAAAAAAAAAAAAACAATATTTTTTACTTTTTGCTATAATAAATATCTCAAATTTAAAAAAAACAATATTTTTTCCTCATTGAATTAAAAAGAGAGCAAAATTCGGGACTTTAAATGAGGCACACGGGAGCAAAAGTATAAATTGGATAAAATGCCTTTTTTAATAATTCATTCAAATTGTCATATATTTACATACTTAGGCACATAGCTATATAATGATAATTTATATTCCATTAAAAAATACATTCCAATAAGGACTTCTTTGCAAACATATGAGGACATAGGTATATGAAAAAATAATAATAAATAGATAAATATGTGACACAGAAAAGTGTCACTAGGAAAAAGTAGCAGAATCACAAATTAAATAAAATTGGAACGTCCATACATAGTTGATGATTGTGTACACATAATGGTAGTTGTAAGCTCTACACGTTTCGGGACCTTATAGCCACTCATCAGGAGCAGAACCTTAGTGACCACCTATTAATAGGGGAAACAGCAGTATTTTAAGTAGTTTGAATAGCAAGTGGGCAAATGTAAAACATGAAATCCCACATTAATACATTTAGACCACGGACTTACAAATATATCTGCGCAATGGCGGTGCAGCCATGAATGTCAGGCCAGCCAGAAATGCCATATCCCGAAGCTGAGGGAGTGTGTCCGGGCGACGAAACCCAGCATAGAGAAACCCCCAGAGTGGGTCAGGATGTGAAAAATAAACACATGTGGGTGATAAAGGTGGCCTCAATGGAGGGGGAAAAAAAACCCTGAAAAAACAAACATTACCTGGGTGAGTAAAGATGATGGGGTGTGCAGAAGGTAAGAAAGAGTGAGGAACAGTTAAGCAAAAAGTGGGGTATAGATAGTTAAAGGGAAGAAGAGAGGAAGGAGAGAAAGTGATGAGAGAGAATTGAAATAAAAGAAAAGAACCAGTAAGAAAGACCAGGGCAGTCAGAGAAATAGCCAGAGGGAAAAGAAGACGGAACAAAGAAGAAAAAAAAGGTGAGTGAAGAGGGGGTGAAAAGAAAACATACCTGTTGTAATGTAAATAAGGGCATGAACGCCAAAAAGCATGTGGTTGCGTAGAAAGGGTGATGAAGGGAGACCAGGGTGTGAGACCCTACACTAGGAGAGGCCAATGCGGGGAGCGCCGCCACAAAACCACCCCCAACGTCAAGCCCTTGCCCTTTCTGCTTGCTCCTTGCTCCTACTTTAACTAGGGCCTATTTGGGGGGTAGGGCTTATATTGCAGCCATCACCAACAATCACGCTAGGTCTTATTTTCAGGGAAACAGGGTAGATCTAAAGGAAATTGTACAATCAGAGTGTAACATGTGGGTGGTGAGCAAAAGGGGTGCATTTACACTGACTAACAATGTAAAGAGGCATTTATACTTACCATCAAGGTAAATGTGTATTATTACGTGTGTTATACAGTTTACTGGTTGGCAGTAAGGTGGCCTTTTATTATAGGGGGAAAAAATGCCTGTTTCCACCAAGATGTCACTGAAAAGAGGGGGTGCTGAGCAGGGGGGACCAATTTGCTGCAACCTTGTAGGTCTTATTTTCAGGGTAGGGCTTATTTTTGGGGAAACAGGGTAGGGCTTATTTGGGGGGTACGGCTTATATTGCAGCCATCGCCGACAATCACGCTAGGTCTTATTTTCGAGGAAACAGGGTACCAACAGCTGTATAGTGCAAGGGCCTGCCAGACTTGATTAGTTTGGGTAGTTATTATAGAAAGATAGTATGGTCAGATTGTAATTTGCATGGTGACCCTTACATTCGTGGTCAATATAAATTCCTCCTTACATTGTTGGCCAGTGTAAATGCTGCTGTTACATTGTTGGTCAGTGTAAATGCTGCTGTTACATTGTTGGTCAGTGTAAATGCTGCTGTTACGTTGTTGGTTAGCGTAAATGCTCCTCTCGCCCTACATTAAATGTAAATGTTTTCCTTCTTTTATGGGCAATGCCTCTCAGGTGTCACTTTCACTGGCTGTACACGAAGTTGGGCTAATCAATCTTTACATTTTATAGGGATCATTTACTCTATAGCATTGCATAATCTATGGGTGCTATACACATAAATACTGGATAGTGATAATGGAAAGCCCCTTTAGCCATTCAGCAGTTTTTCCAAATTGAGTTAGGAAACTTGTGGGAGTAAAAACTTACTTCTGGGGAACAATTCAACATTTCGATAACCACTTTTGCATCTTAAACCATCTTCCTTTAGAAAAGGCCTTAAAAGTGAACTTCAGGCTTTGATCGTGAAGTATCTATAAAAATATAATAATTTCAAGTTCAATCTAAAAATAAGCAGCCTGTTTCCATAGTGACTTATTGTGTACAAACATCTAACAAATGCATATTTCAAAGGGACTACATGAGAGCATCAGCACTCAACAAAGAAACCCCCACATCAAACAGCGTCCTCTCCACTGTACGGTGTTCTGTCCTGGAGAGAAGGTAAATTGGCTATTAACTTATAAATGGAGACTACTTTTTACAAACACGTTTCGTTTGTGTGCTATAAATTACCTACAATTTTACTATCACTTCAAGAGGCATTTCAGATAGAAAATATCTTTGGCTGGTTGACTTTGTCTGTTTTGAGTTGTCTTTGTTTTTTTTAATTTTAAAGCTGAATTCTTGGCTCACAAATCTTTAGTTTAAATATATTCCACAATAGCCTAGAGCTGTCATTCTCAACCAGGGTTCTGAGAAATCCTAGGAATCCTCTAGAGAATGCTAGGGGTTCCTTGAACACTTAAATTGGTTCTAAAGCCTTAAGGTTTTTTCCTTAAAAGAGAAGTTGATGAGGATTTTTTTTTTTTCAAGAATCATACAAAGACTGATCGCTTGGTTCTCAGAGCTCCATGAGCAGAGAGCCGGGGACTTTTAGTCCCCGGCTCTCTGCTCTACCCCCCGCAATTTATTTAGCACTGGGCTGTGGAGGGAGCGACTGGCTCAGGCTCTAACCAGCTCGCTGAAAGGGTGAGCCAGGTGTCGGTCCAGGGTTGTGGGCAGATCCTGACCATATTGTCGCGTTCTTGCCCCAGCCTGGACCAGCTCTGTGACTTCAGCCCACTGTGTGCAGGAAACGGGTCAAAGGAGAGCAAAACGAACTGAACTCCTGTGATCCACAGTGGAAAAGTACAGCCAAACGAGCTTAACCTCCTCTGTAACTCTAACCTGGTAACTGTTAAATTTTTTTCAAAGCGACGCCTATGGAGATTTTTAGGTACCATAGTTTGTTGCCATTCCACGAGTGTGCGCAATTTCAAAGTGTGACATGTTAGGTATTTATTTACTCCGTGTAACATTATCTTTCACATTATACAAAAAAATTGGGCTAACTTTATTGTTTACTTTTTTAATTCATGAAAGTGTCTTTTTTCCCCAAAAATTGCGTTTAAAAGATACCGTGTGACATAAAATATTGCAACGGTCGCCATTTTGTTCTCTAGGGTCTCTGCTAAAAATATATATATAATGTTTGGGGATTTTATGTAATTTTCTAGCAAAAAATATGGATTTTAACCTGTAAGCAACAAATGTCTGAAATAGGCTTAGGCAAGAAAGGGTTAAGGAGACCTGCCCCCTGCCAATCCAAGTTGGGGATTGGTCAGGGCTCCTTAGAACACCCCAGGTGGCTTCACCTCCCCTCCAGCCTCTCTTTCTAGAAAATACTCAAACATTCTAGAAAGAAGTGGAAGGTCCTAGTGATGCCACCCAGCACTATCCTGAGCCACTCCCAGCCCAGATCAAAACAAACTGTCCTGGCTGCCAGCCAGACCTGACTAAAATTTACCTACACTGCTAGCAACCTATATACAAACTCTTTGTAGCAACCTAGAGGGTGCTACAAAGGTAAAAAACCTTTCTGTTGCAGAGGATACTGCCAGCTCCCTCTTTGTACTTACCTTGATCTTGATCCAGTGACATGCACGAGAGCAGAGGCTCTCCCGATTCTGTCCCTCCTCACTGGGCAGACTGATAGCAGTGAGTGCTATTGGCTCTCACTCCTGTCAATCAAAACCTATGATGAGAGAGTGGGGGGGTGGGGCTGAGCCACGCTGTTTATGTTAATAGACGCAAACAGGTCAGCTCAGAAGTGAGCCTGCTGGAGTGTCCCCACAAAAAGCAGCTTTCTATGAGGGGCTGCTCTGTGCACCATTGTACAAAATGGGTAAGTATGACATGTTTGTTATTTTAAGAAAAAAAAACGGAAGCTTTAATATCACTAATATCACTAATTTCTGCCTCTCAGGTAAGTAACCACTAACACCAATGATACTTTCTTTCTTACTGACCATTAATGCAAGGAACATTTTTCCCACAGTCTGCCGATGTAAGGAGCATTTTTCCAACTGACGACCAAGGTAAGAAGCATTCTTCCCACTGATCTCCAACAAAATGAATGTTCTTCCCAATGACTTCTAATGTAAGGAGCATTCTTCCCACTGACCACCAGTGTAAGGAGCATTCTTCCCAATGACCTTCAATGTACAGTGCATTCTTCCCGCTGATTACCAATGTAAGGGGCAATCTTCCCACTGACCACCAATTTAAGGAGCATTCTTTCCACTGATCATCAATGTAAGCAGCATTCTTCCCACTGATCACCAATGTAAGGAGCATTCTTCCTACTGATCACCAATGTAAGGGACATTCTTCCCACTGATCACCAATGTAAGGAACATTCTTCCCACTGATCACCAATGTAAGGAGCATTCTTCCCACTGATCACCAATGTAAGGTGCATTCTTCCCACTGATCACCAATGTAAGGAGCATTCTTCCCACTGATCACCAATGTAAGTAGCATTCTTCCCACTGATCACCAATGTAAGGAGCATTCTTCTCACTGGTCACCAATGTAAGAAACATTCTTCTCACTGATCACCAATGTAAGGAGCATTCTTCCCACTGATCACCAATGTAAGGAGCATTCTTGCCATTGATCACCAATGTAAGGAGCATTCTTCCCACTGATCACCAATGTAAGGTGCATTCTTCTCACTGGTCACCAATGTAAGGAGCATTCTTCTCACTGATCACCAATGTAAGGAGCATTCTTCCCACTGATCACCAATGTAAGGAGCATTCTTGCCATTGATCACCAATGTAAGGAGCATTCTTCCCACTGATCACCAATGTAAGGTGCATTCTTCTCACTGGTCACCAATGTAAGGAGCATTCTTCTCACTGATCACCAATGTAAGGAGCATTCTTCCCACTGATCACCAATGTAAGGAGCATTCTTGCCATTGATCACCAATGTAAGGTGCATTCTTCCCACTTATCACCAATGTAAGGTGCATTCGTCCCACTGGTCACCAATGTAAGGTGCATTCTTCCCACTAGTCATCAGTGTAAGGACCATTCTTCCCAATGGGCACCAATGTAAGGAGCATTCTTCCCAATGACCTTCAATGTAAGGACCATTCTTCCCACTGATCACCAATGTAAGGAGCATTCTTCCAACTGACCAACAATGTAAGTGTAACCAGAATCAATGTTACTGGAATGTGCAGGCCTTATAATGCATTAATATGGTAAATATTTCCTGAATGTAGTTCCCTTTTCTTGCCACCGCATAGAGCTTCTTTAGACTGCAAGCTTTTGATTCTTTTTAAGGGGCACTGAATGCTGAGAGATTTAGCCTGGGCCAGAATAGATGCCAATGTCATTGCAAGCAAAATAAACTACAATGCTCATGAACA
>NC_133324.1:70775792-70855792 GCF_042186555.1 Aquarana catesbeiana
TCCAGTTTTAGTAAATGCCCCCACATTATACAGGATTATGCTATACACTGTTGATGCTTTGATGTCAGGTGGAATATGGAGTGCGAACATTTACATCCTCTTGCATAAGGAGTAAGTATCTTGTCAGCCTTTGATCTTATATATACTTTATAGATTTATTGTATAATAAAAATTTGAATATTTGAATAAAAATCATCTGTGTATTAGAGACATCAGTTGCATGTAGGGATGCACCGATCCCTTTTTTTTTTTTTTTACAAATACGAGTACTGATACTTTTCTTTTTTAGTACGCGACGATGCCAATTACCGATACCTACCGCAACTGTTTTGTTTTCATTTCAGCTGTCAGCCATGGTACAAAGTATTGAAAAGTTATTTACAAATGAAATAAATAAAAAATAAATTTTCATTTTGCACTTTTTCAATGTGAAACGGGTGAATATATTGTTTATAAAATAGAAGTGAAAAAAAAAAAAAAGAAGGAAAATAATTAAATGGAGGAGAATGAGGAGTTAATTAGGACTGATTAGAGTAAATTAATCGCTTGCGACCAGCCGCCCCCATTATGCGGCGGCAAGACGGCACGTTCCCGCGACCTGTCGTAGCTATACGTTGGCTCCTTTAAGGGGGATAGAAGACGCGCACTCACGCCCGCTACACTGGGGGTGGTGCCAAAGGTCGCGGTGACTGCCGACCATGAGCGATCGCGGGCACGAGAGGCATCACAGGGACGTGTGTGTGTAAACACACAAATCCCTGTTCTGTTCTGTGAGGAGAGACAGATCGTGAGTTCATAATAGCTAGAAATCACGATCTGTCATTTCCTGTAGTCAGTCCCCTCCCCCTACAGTTAGAACACACAGTCAGGGAACGCAGTTAACCCCTTGATCGCCCCCTAGTGTTAACCCCTTCCCTGCCAGTGACATTCATACAGTAATCAGTGCATTTTTATAGCACCAATCGCTGTGTAATTGTCAATTGTCCCAAAAATGTGTCAAAAGTGCCAAAAAGTCTCAAAAATGTGTCAAAAGTGTCTGATGTCGCTTATAATGTCGCAGTCACGATAAAAATCGCAGATCGCCGCCATTACTAGTAAAAAAAAAATAATAATAATAAAATTACGGACTTCTTTAGCTGTCAACAGGGGAATCCCACTGACAGCTGAATGAGTCATCGGTTGTTAAGGACGCGGCAGCCCCAATCCTTAACGACTGATAATTGCCATTCTTCTTTAACATTTCGACTGTCAGTGGGTCTCCCCTGTTGACAGCTAAAGAAGTCCGTAATTGGAGCTGTCAAAAAACAAATAAAAAAAAAGCAGCCCAGCAATGTTTATCAACAACAATTGCTCAGCCGCTGAAACACTAAAATAAAAATAAACATTGTTTCTTTTTGTATCTTTCTGTTTCTTCATCTACAGATCAAAGGTTGCATGTAATGGTGCCTGAAAAATCTCTCCTCCAAAAAATTATTTTCTGTTTAACCACTTGCCGCCCGCCCTATTACAAAATGACGGTGGCTTTTCCTCACTAGTGTCTGACAGACGTGAATAGAGGAGAGCCGATCGGCTGCTCTCCTGACAGGTTTGATATTCCTGACCGGACGTCATATGACGTGATCAGGAATATCGAGCCGCTGTGCGCCCCTGGGGGCGCGCCTCACGGCGATCGTTGTTGCGGGGTGTCAGTCTGACACCCCGCAACACCGATCTAGGTAAAGAGTCTATGACGGAGACTCTTTACCACGTGATCAGCCGTGTCCAATCACGGCTGATCACGATGTAAATAGGAAGAGCCGTGATCGGCTTTTCCTCACTAGCGTCTGACAGACGTGAATAGAGGAGAGCCGATCGGCTGCTCTCCTGACAGGGGGGGTCTGTGCTGATTGTTTATCAGCACAGCCCCCCTCGGATTCCACCCAGGACCACCAGGGAAGCCGCCCAGGACCACCAGGGAAGCCATCCACACTGGACCACCAGGTATGCCCCTAGACCTCCAGGGAAATACCACTATGTGCCCAGGCAGCTGCCAATCTGTGCCCAGGCAGCTGCCAATCAGTGCCCACTCCAATGCCTACCACTGCCAGTGCCACCAGGGATGCCTATCAGTGCCTCATATCAGTGCTGCATATCAGTGCCCATCAGTGCCACGTATCAGTGCCCAGCAGTGCCGCCTATCAGTGCCCATCAGTTCCCAGCAGTGCCGCCTATCAGTGCCACCCTATCAGTGCCCATCAGTGCCCAGCTGTGCCGCCTTTCAGTGCCCATCAGTGTCGCCTATCAGTGCCCATCAGTGTCAACCAGTGCCACCCAGTGCCACCCATAAGTGCCCATCAGTACCGCCTATCAATACCCATTAGTGCTGCATATCAGTGCCACCCAACAGTGCCGCCTACCAGTGCCCATCAGTGCCGCATATCAGTGCCCATCGTCAGTGCCCGCTCATTGGTGCCACCTCATCGGTGCTGCCATATCAGTGCCTATCAGTGCCCATCAGTGAAAGAGAAAACGTACTTATTTACAAATTTTTTTAACAGAAACAAAAGCAAAACTTTTATTTTTTTCAAAATTTTCGATCTTTTTTTATTTGTTTAGCAAAAAATAAAAACCGCAGAGGTGATCAAATACCAGCAAAAGAAAGCTCTATTTGTGGGAACAAAATCATAAAACTTTAGTTTGGGTACAGTGTTGGATGACCGCACAATTGTCATTCAAACTGCGACAGCGCTGAAAGCTGAAAATTGGTCTGGGCAGGAAGGTGTCTAAGTGCCCGGTATTGAAGTGGTTAATTGAACTGTTTGGGATGTGGCCACTGTCCTCCATGTATGTGTGAGATGTCCTGCAGCCGCCCATAGACATGAGTTATACACAACTCTGAGCCCCTATTTGCGCATCTGTAGCGCATGCGCAAAGGCGAATACAGGTAATGTGCATTTGGATAATTACATCCATGCACAAGTTCTACTTTAAGCGAAGACTCACAAAGCAAAAGTTGCAGTTATTATTTAATCGCTTCCCGCCCGCCGACCGTCATAGGACGTCCTTGACTTTGAGTGGGGATATCTGAACGATGCCTGCAGTTACAGACATCATTCAGACATCTTCTTTATCAGCCAGTGATTCCCTACGCTATAAGAATAATCATAGCGGCTGTTCAGCTACTTGATCGTTCTTACGGGCGGCGAGAGGATACGTCCCTCCTTCCACCCTCCAGTGCTTCTCCGGGCTCGCCGCTGCCATCGGCAAACTGGAGAAGGGATCCGCCGGCCCCCGGATGCTGACCATAGAGATTTCCGGCAGACCAGATGGTCCCTGGAGTCTCTATGATCGTTCGGAGGATGGGTGCGATGTAATGACGTCACACCCGGCCTCTGCATTCGAAAAAAATGGCGCCGCCTTGGCTGAAAAGCTGAGATTGTTTTTTTTATTTCAGGCTTCCCAGCCTAGAGGTGAGATGTGAGGACTTATTGACCCCATATCTCACTGCAAAGAGGACCTGTCATGCTCATTCCTATTACAAGGGAAGTTTACATTCCTTGTAATAGGAATAAAAGTGATAAAAAAAAAGTAAAAAAAAAGTGTCAAACTAGAAAAATAAAAGTAAAATTAACAATAATAAAAAAAAAAAAAAAAAAGTGCCCTCTCTTCGCATGCAGAAGCAAACGCATATGTAAGATACGCCTAGATATGTAAACGACGTTCAAATCACACATTTGAGGTATCGCCGTGAACGGTAGAGCGAGAGCAATAATTCTAGCCCTAGACCTCCTCTGTAACTAAACACATGTAATCACTAAAAAATGTTAAAGTGTCGCCTATGGGGATTTTTAAGTACCAAAGTTTTGCGCCATTCCACGAGCGTGTGAAATTTTGAAGTGTGACATGTTAGGTATCTATTTGCTCGGCGTGGCATTATCTTTCACATTACGCTAAAACATTAGGCTAACTTTACTGTTTTCTTTTTTTTTTTTTTAAAGCATGAAACTGTTTTTTTTTTTAAATAAAAACACATTTGAAAAATTGCTGCGCAAATACCGCATGAGATAAAAAGTTGCAACGACTGCCATTTTATTCTCTACGGTCTCTGCTAAAAAAAAAAAAAAAACATATATAAGGTTTGGGGGTTCTGAGTAATTTTCTAGCAAAAACAATTATGATATTTACATGTAGGAGAGAAGTGTCAGAATTGGCCTGGTAGGCAAGTGGTTAAAGCATTCTTCACAAATGTATTTATTACACAAAATATTTCAAACAGAACTGCGGGCAGATATGGAAAACAGCATTTCATGTATTTAAATATTAACTCAAATAATTTATTGTATTTTAATTGCTACCTGTATATATTTACTTGGTATCGGCCTCTTGTAATCCTCTACATAACCGAGCTTAGACCAGGAGAGGGAGGGGCGGCACTAGGAGCCAATCAGGTGTGCTGCAGTATACATGTGCTGACTACGAACATGCAGACAGGAGGAGAGAGCCAAGTGATACAGAAAAGTAATTATTATATGCTTACTAATGATTAAATGAAAATGTTAAGTGCTTATATGTTAATGTGAGGTTCTTTATATAGCAAGTTCACTTGTTATGAAGATTTTACAGAGGTGTTATTAGAACAGCCCTTTGAATGTGTTGTTAGAATGTCCTTGGAAGGTCTTGTAGAGCATTCTATAGACAGGCAGTTCGTTTCCCAACATTCTACAGCACTCTTTGTCAAGCCAATTAGGTTTTTCATGATATTTTGTTATTTTGTGATTATTATATGTGGTACTTGTGCAAATTTTGAAGTGAACGTTCTAAAATGTAAAATGATATATTTTGGGGAGGCTCTACATGGCAACCATTTTAAAAGCCTGCATTTCCCTGAAGACACTCCACACAATGTGAGTATCTTTCTAATCTTTACTTTTACTTTGTAACTTTCCCTTCTAAATAGACATGTGCAATCCGTTTCGTTCCAGATTTGCTTTTTAACGAATTTCAACAAACCCGTTTAACAACATTTTCCAAATATTCGTAAATTAGAATATTCCAAAATGATTAAATTCATAAATTAAAAAATCCAAAAACACGGAAAAATGGGAAAATCTGAAATAATATCTAACTATTAAATTATAGGTATTAGAATTTCCTTTCAAATTTGGCTGTTAGTGAACGTAATGAATACAAATTTATCTGAAGTTACGAATTATCCGAAAAATAAAGAATGCCGTATCTAAACGAATGGAACGTAGCAAATTAATAATAATAAATAACAATAATAACAATAATAAAAACGTTTTATTATTATTATTTATTATTCATTTGTTCCGTTTCATTTGTTTAGATGCGTCGTTATTTCGGATAATTTGTAACTTCCGATAAATTCGTTATGTTCACTAACAGCCAAATTCGAAAGGAAATTCCAGTACCTATAGTTTAATAGTTATGCCGCGTACACACGATCGGATTTGCCGACAACAAAATCCATGTTTTTTTTCCGATGGATGTTGGCTTAAACTTGTCTTGCATACACACGTTCACACAAATCTTGTCGGAAATTCTGAAGAACTCGGTGACATACAACACATACAACGAGCCGAGGAAAATGAAGTTCAATAGCCAGTGCACAGATCTTCTGCTTGATTCCGAGCATGCGTGGAACTTTGTGCGTCGGAATTTTGTGTACACACGATTGGAATTTACAACAGATTTTGTTGTCAGAAAATTTGAGATCCAGATCTCAAATTTTGTTTGTCGGAAATTCCCAGGGAAAATGACCGATGGAGTCTACACACGGTCTGAATTTCCGACAACAAGCTTCCATCGAACATTTCCGACCGTGTGTACGCGGCATAAGTTATTATTAGTTAGTTTGTTTTTATTTAGAATTTTTGGATTTTAGTTCTTTCGAATTTTTGGATTTTCTTTCTGATTTTCTAATTTTCTAATTTTACGAATTTACGAATTTTCGAATTTACGAAAATGTACGAATTTTCGAATTTACGAAAATTTACGAATTTTCAAATTTATGAATCTTCAAATTTATGAATTGCGATCATAACGAATGACCCCCCAAAAAAATGAAAAAGGAATGAGACAAAAACAAATTAATTTTTCGGCAGTGCACATGTATAAATAAGCTTTCATTTGCATTCACTGTGAGCAGCTGTTGTTAAAGTGGTTATAAAGGCAAAACATCTTTTACCCCCAATGCTTTCCCTGCATTAAGTTAACCACTTGCCAACCATATAACTTAAATACACCGTGGCACACCTCCGGGTCTGGGGCACACATGCACGCCGCCCCCAGCCTGCTCCCACTGTGATTATACACAGCGGTAGCTGATCCGTGGGTACCGCAGACTCGATGTCCACCAGCACACGATGATCCTTCGGTACAGAGGGAGAGCGGCAGTCTGCCTATGTAAACAAGGCAGATTGCCGTTCTGTCAGTACAGAAGGCACGGAACCTGTGTCTCTGCAATGCAGGGGCACCGATCCATGTCTTCCCCTAGTACAAGCACCTCCCCCACAGTAAGAAAACACCATTTAGGCACACAGTTAACCTTTTAATCACCCCTGATGTTAACCCCTTCCCTGACAGTCACATTAGTACAGTGACAGTGCATATTTTTAGCACTGATCACTGTATTAGTGTCACTGGTCCCCAAAAAGTGTCAGTTAGTGCTTGATTTGTCTGTCGCAATATTGCAGTCCTGCTATAAGTAGCTGATCGTTGCCATTACTAGTAAAAAAAACAAAAAAATATGCCATAGTTTGTAGATGCGATGACTTTTGTGCAAACCAATCAATATACGCTTATTGTTTTTTTTTGTTTTTTTGATCAAAAGAAAGCTCTGTTTGTGGGAAAAAAGGACATACATTTTATTTGGGTACAGCGTCGCACGACCGCGCAATTGTCAGTTAAAGTAACGCAGTGCCGTATTGCAAAAAAAGGGCCTGGTCATGAGGGGGGTAAACCTTACGCAGGTCAAGTGGTTAAAAAAATGTTCCCATAGCGCTTCTTTCCTTCCCCCAGCCCTAAACGCTTACCTGAAATCACTCAAGATCCTGCGCTGTCCCCACCTGCAGCCCCGCTCTCCTCTCCTCCTAGTCTCACAGGCTTCACTTAGAGCAGTAGAGCCATTGGCTCCTGCTTCTGTCAGTCACATTCTGTCCGGAAGAAGCAGGGGGGTGGGGCTGAGCAGCACTGTGCGTGTCTATGGACACACACAGTCCAGCTCAGGATCACGCCTGCACGATTGCCCCCTATACGTAGCTCATGGCTTGTTGAGGGGGCACTCAGAGAAGAGGAAGAGGAGACAGTGCTTGAGGGGGACCTGTAAAAAAAAGACATATGGGACCGTTCTGTGCAATACCATTGCACAGAGCACGTAAGTGTAAACCTCTTTTTTTATTTCAGTTTTAAAAAAATGTGTGCAAATTGTTTATATTGTTACCAAAATTAAAGAATGTATATAAAAAAATGAAATGTGACTTTAATATCATTTTAATTTGCTTATCTAAAGAGATGAGCTCATCAGTTTGCTGCCCAATCACAGCTTGGGGATGAGAAGGTGATATAGCTGTATTGCCTAACTACAGTAGTGAAAAGTCAGGTAACCAATGTGGCTAAGCTACCTGGCAGGGGTTGAAAAAGCAGCAAAAAAAAAATGCCAGTTGGTTGTGCTGCAGCACAAGAAATATGCTGATAGGAGGAGAGAGCAGAGTGACAGAGAGATGAGCTCATCAGTCTGCTGCTTCATTGTCCAGTCACATGGTGGGTGTGAAGAGGAGGAGATCCGTGTTACTGAACTGCAGCATAGAAAAATCAGCTCTACTGCCTTACCAGACGGGGCTGTGCTTTGTGGCAGAGCTTTGTAAATCTCAAAACAGGATTGACAGAGATACAAAACCCTTGGCAGGTAAACATCTTCCATATACAGTATGTATTTTAACTGTGTATGTCATTTCATTTCAGATTATTTTTATTTATTTTTTTATCTTTTTATTATTTTTATTTATTTACAATTTATATTATATATATATATAATATAACAATATAATATATTTTATATTCTATTTTGTCTATTTACGCATTTTAACCGTTTGCCAATAAATGTCTTACTTTCTGTAGCTTAAGTTTCTTGTTGCTCCCCTGCTCTTGTTTTAACTCTTACGATTTTCACTTGGCTGTGTTATTAATTGTCTATGATGGCTGTGGCTATTTATAATTTTTGTTGGGTTGGTATATTTTTATATACTTTAATGTTGGACGTCTTAGGAGAATTGCCTTCCGCCATTCCTGATGACAGACATTGCGTCCTGCAGCAGTTATATTTCCACCTCATTTTCTGCTCTCTCAACATCCGGATCGTGACCTTTGATTTAGACAATCCTATTCCACTGAATATACTCTCGTCCTGAGCCTCGTAGAATCCCTTAATGTGTAAATCAATAGATCATTACCTTGTCGGAGGAGCTGAACATGCTTCTGTCTCAGATGTTTTCGGTGATAAATCACTGGAGTTCTGGAGTTCCACAATGCAACAAAGATTGAGATGTCAGTTGCGAATTTGCTGTGGAAAAGTTATAAATATGTTACTGATGCAATAAGGTTCACTTATAGAAAGTGACAATCTGGCCTGGTTTGGTGGAAAGCTGTGGCCAATGGTAACAACATTTCAGGTTGGAGTGTGGAGGCAGGCAACAGGTTGTCTCTTGTTTGTTTATCTTAAAGTAGACCTTCCATGGACATCGGGGGCCCATTTACACCAGTGGGCATATTTTTTGCTCTGTATAATGAATACCTACTGGAGTGCATGGTATGGGATGGTTCAATGAGTCGTCTTTACACATTGCGATGTTTCTTTTTTCTTTCAACTTTATGCACTGCATGTGGGCAAGTGCAGTTAGCCTTTCTGACCTGTAGTTTACCTAGTGGCATTGTTACACAGAAAGGGGAGCCTCGTAAGGGAATTAGTCCCTTAGAAATTCTATCCAATGCCTTGAGATTGGAAAGTAGTCTGACTGGACACAAAACTCTCCAGAGGCTTTGGTGGTTATCTTAGGTGGACATCTTCCATGGACATTCGGGGCCCATTAACACCAGTAGGCATTTTTTCAATGCCTTGAGATTGGAAAGTAGTCTGACTGGACACAAAACTCTCGAGAGACTTTGGTGGTTATCTTGGGTGGACATCTTCCATGGACATTGGGGGCCCATGTACACCAGTGGGCATATTTTATGCTCTGTATAATGCATACCTACTGAAGTGCATGGTATGGGATGGTTCAATGAGTCGTTTTTACACATTGCGCTTTTTTTTTTCTTTCAACTTTACGCACTGCATGTGGGCAGTGCAGTTAGCCCTCTGACTTGTAGTTGACCTAGTGCCATTGTTATACAGAAAGGGGAGCCCCGTAAGGGAATTAGTCCTTTAGAAATTCCATCCAATGCCTTGAGATTGGAAAGTAGTCTCATTGGACACAAAACTCTCGAGAGACTTTGGTGGTTATCTTGGGTGGACATTTTCAATGGACATTGGGGGCCCATTCACACCAGTAGGCATATTTTATGCTCTGTATAATGCATATCTACTGGAGTGCATGGTATGGGATGGTTCAATGAGTCATCTTTACACATTGCAATGTTTCTTTTTTCTTTCAACTTTATGCACTGCATGTGGGCAAGTGCAGTTAGCCTTTCTGACCTGTAGTTGACCTAGTGGCATTGTTACACAGAAAGGGGAGCCTCCTAAGGGAATTAGTCCCTTAGAAATTCCATCCAATGCCTTGAGATTGGAAAGTAGTCCGACTGGACACAAAACTCTCCAGAGATTTTGGTGGTTATCTTAGGTGGACATCTTCCATGGACATTGAGGGCCCATTCACACCAGTAGACATTTTTTCAATGCCTTGAGATTGGAAAGTAGTCTGACTGGACACAAAACTCTCGAGAGACTTTGGTGGTTATCTTGGGTGGACATCTTCCATGGACATTGGGGGCCCATGTACACCAGTGGGCATATTTTTTGCTCTGTATAATGCATACCTACTGGAGTGCATGGTATGGGATGGTTCAATGAGTTGTTTTTACACAATGCGCTGTTGCTTTATTCTTTCAACTTTATGCACTGCATGTGGGCAAGTGCAGTTAGCCTTCCGACCTGTAGTTGACCTAGTGCCATTGTTACACAGAAAGGGGAGCCTCGTAAGGGAATTAGTCCCTTAGAAACTCCATCCAATGCCTTGAGATTAGAAAGTAGTCTGACTAGACGCAAAACTCTCCAACGACTTTGGTGGTTATCTTGGGTGGACAACTTCCATGGACATTGGGGACCCATTTACACCAGTGGGCATATTTTATGCTCTGTATAATGCATACCTACTGGAGTGCATGGTATGGGATGGTTCAATGAGTTGTTTTTACACAATGCGCTGTTGCTTTTTTCTTTCAACTTTATGCACTGCATGTGGGCAAGTGCAGTTAGCCTTCCGACCTGTAGTTGACCTAGTGCCATTGTTACACAGAAAGGGGAGCCTCGTAAGGGAATTAGTCCCTTAGAAACTTCATCCAATGCCTTGAGATTGGAGAGTAGTCTGACTGGACACAAAACTCTCGAGAAACTTTGGTGGTTATCTTGGGTGGACATCTTCCATGGACATTGGGGGCCCATTCACACCAGTAGGCATATTTTATGCTCTGTATAATGCATACCTACTGGAGTGCATTGTATGGTATGTTACAATGAGTTGTTACTACACATTGCACTGTTACTTTTTTTTTTTAACTCTATGCACTGCATGTGGGCAGGTGCAGATAGCCTTCCCACCTGTAAGTGGCCTAGTGCCATTGTTGCATGGGAAGGGGAGCCTCTTAAGGGGAATGGTCCCTTAGAGATTCCGTTCAGTGCCTTGAGACAAAAAAGTAATCTGACTGGACACAAAACTGTTGAGAGACTTTGGTGGCCATCTTGGTTGGACATCTTCCATGGATATTGGGGGCCCATTTACACCAGTGGGGATACGTTATGCTCTGTGTAATGCATATGTACTAGAGTCCATTGTATGGTATGGTAAAATGAGTTGATACTACACATTGCACTGTTTCTTTTTTCTTTCAACACTATGCACTGCATGTGGGCAAGTGCAGTTAGCCTTTCTGACCTGTAGTTTACCTAGTGGCATTGTTACACAGAAAGGGGAGCCTCGTAAGGGAATTAGTCCCTTAGAAATTCCATCCAATGCCTTGAGATTGGAAAGTAGTCTGACTGGACACAAAACTCTCCAGAGGCTTTGGTGGTTATCTTAGGTGGACATCTTCCATGGACATTGGGGGCCCATTAACACCAGTAGGCATTTTTTCAATGCCTTGAGATTGGAAAGTAGTCTGACTGGACACAAAACTCTCGAGAGACTTTGGTGGTTATCTTGGGTGGACATCTTCCATGGACATTGGGGGCCCATGTACACCAGTGGGCATATTTTATGCTCTGTATAATGCATACCTACTGAAGTGCATGGTATGGGATGGTTCAATGAGTCGTTTTTACACATTGCGCTTTCTTTTTTCTTTCAACTTTACGCACTGCATGTGGGCAAGTGCAGTTAGCCCTCTGACTTGTAGTTGACCTAGTGCCATTGTTATACAGAAAGGGGAGCCCCGTAAGGGAATTAGTCCTTTAGAAATTCCATCCAATGCCTTAAGATTGGAAAGTAGTCTGATTAGACACAAAACTCTCGAGAGACTTTGGTGGTTATCTTGGGTGGACATTTTCAATGGACATTGGGGGCCCATTCACACCAGTAGGCATATTTTATGCTCTGTATAATGCATATCTACTGGAGTGCATGGTATGGGATGGTTCAATGAGTCATCTTTACACATTGCAATGTTTCTTTTTTCTTTCAACTTTATGCACTGCATGTGGGCAAGTGCAGTTAGCCTTTCTGACCTGTAGTTGACCTAGTGGCATTGTTACACAGAAAGGGGAGCCTCCTAAGGGAATTAGTCCCTTAGAAATTCCATCCAATGCCTTGAGATTGGAAAGTAGTCCGACTGGACACAAAACTCTCCAGAGATTTTGGTGGTTATCTTAGGTGGACATCTTCAATGGACATTGGGGGCCCATTCACACCAGTAGACATTTTTTCAATGCCTTGAGATTGGAAAGTAGTCTGACTGGACACAAAACTCTCGAGAGACTTTGGTGGTTATCTTGGGTGGACATCTTCCATGGACATTAGGGGCCCATGTACACCAGTGGGCATATTTTTTGCTCTGTATAATGCATACCTACTGGAGTGCATGGTATGGGATGGTTCAATGAGTTGTTTTTACACAATGCGCTGTTGCTTTTTTCTTTCAACTTTATGCACTGCATGTGGGCAAGTGCAGTTAGCCTTCCGACCTGTAGTTGACCTAGTGCCATTGTTACACAGAAAGGGGAGCCTCGTAAAGGAATTAGTCCCTTAGAAACTCCATCCAATGCCTTGAGATTGGAGAGTAGTCTGACTGGACACAAAACTCTCGAGAAACTTTGGTGGTTATCTTGGGTGGACATCTTCCATGGACATTGGGGGCCCATTCACACCAGTAGGCATATTTTATGCTCTGTATAATGCATACCTACTGGAGTGCATTGTATGGTATGTTACAATGAGTTGTTACTACACATTGCACTGTTACTTTTTTTTTTTAACTCTATGCACTGCATGTGGGCAGGTGCAGATAGCCTTCCCACCTGTAAGTGGCCTAGTGCCATTGTTGCATGGGAAGGGGAGCCTCTTAAGGGGAATGGTCCCTTAGAGATTCCGTTCAGTGCCTTGAGACAAAAAAGTAATCTGACTGGACACAAAACTGTTGAGAGACTTTGGTGGCCATCTTGGTTGGACATCTTCCATGGATATTGGGGGCCCATTCACACCAGTGGGGATACGTTATGCTCTGTGTAATGCATATGTACTAGAGTCCATTGTATGGTATGGTAAAATGAGTTGATACTACACATTGCACTGTTTCTTTTTTTCTTTCAACACTATGCACTGCATGTGGGCAAGTGCAGTTAGCCTTCCTACCTGTAGTTGACCTAGTGCCATTGTTGCACGGAAAGGGGAGCCTCATAAGGGAGTTGGTCCCTTAGAAATTCCGTCCAGTGCCTTGAGACAGGAAAGTAGTCTGACTGGACACAAAACTGTTGAGAGACTTTGGCGGCCATCTTGGGTGAGGGAAATTTTTAAATAAGGGACTCCATGGCATTTTGGTGTGCTTCTGGCAAATGAATAGTCAGGGACTTACAGTGTTGAAATAAAATAAAACATTTTTTAAAGCACCCCTGTCCCAGCATGCTCGCGCGCAGTAGTAAACGCATAGGTAGGTCACGCCCACATATGTAAACTGTGTTTGCACCACACATGTGAGGTATCGCCACAAACGTCTGAGCAGGACCAATAATTCTAGCCTCCTCTATAACTTTAAACTGCTAACCTGTAAAAAATGTTTACAAGCATCACCTATGGAGATTTTTAAATACCGTAGTTTGGCGCCATTCCATGGGTGCCTGCAATTTTAAAGCATGACATGTTAGGTATCTATTTACTTGGAGTAACATCATCTTTCACATTATAGAAAAAAAGTGGGCTAACTTTAGTGTTTTTTTTATTTTTAAATTCATTAAAGTTTCTTTTTTCCCCAAAAATTGCGTTTGAAAAACTGCTGCGCAATAACCGTGTGACGTGAAAAATTTCAACGCAATGTTTGGGGGTTTTAAGTAATTGTCCAGCAAAAACTACTGATTTTAACTTGTAAGCAACAAATGTCAGAAAAAGGCCCGTTCAGCAAGTGGTTAAACAATTATTGCTCCAATTAGTTCCTGCCATAAAGGTTTATGGTAATTTGCCAGATAATTAATTTGTTCCTTAGGCACCCAGTGGGACCTAAAGGATTGTCACCTTTCCTGACCCATTATCAGACATTCACATGACCACCCTTTGATGTGCACTGTTCTGTCTGATGTTTAATAATTCATTCCTTACATTTATCACGTTCTATTTTAATTGTATTCTATTTGGTTTTCCGATGGTCGTATTCTGGACTTCTGCTCATTATTATTTTGTTTGATTTTGTTTTTCACATGAAAAACCTCTTTCATTGTTGACCTCGTAAAACTACCCTGTCTGTTGGAGTGGACCTTTACCTGCTGATCTTTTTGTTTAGTATCTGTCTTAAACCTTCAAGAGGTCTTTGGTTACTTTTTCCCAAAATGTTATCTGCTATTAAAGTGGATCTTTCGATAAGTGTGCATCAAAAAATTCCTGATGTATCACAATATACTGCGATTTTGAATTTTTTTTTTTAAAGCTAGGTTCACACTAGTGCAGTGCGAGTTTAATCTGATTTTAATGCGATTCTGTACTGCAGCTGCAGTGCGACTTGGTGCATTTTTCATACTTTTTTAATGCATGTTTTATTACGACTCATCCCTGCTGCTGAGTCATTGGTTGATAAGGAGCTGGCACCCCATACTTTTTTTTTTTAGGGTGGGGTCCCCCTTAAAATGCATACCAGACCTGCTGACAACAGGGATCGTTCTTAGGATGCTGGCGGGTGCCGTATCCTTATCAACCAATGACTCGTCCCTGTTGCTGAGTCATTGGTTGATAAGGAGCTGGCACCCCATGCATATCAATCAATGACTCATCCCTGCTGCTGAGTCATTGGTTGATAAGGAGCTGGCACCCCATGCATTTTTTATTTAGGGTGGGGTCTCCCTTAAAATGCATACCAGACCTGCTGACAACAGGGATCGTTGTTAGGATGCTGGCGGATGCCGGATCCTTATCAACCAATGACTGATCCCTGCTGCTGACAGCAGAAATAAGTCACAGGTTGTTAGGATGCTGACGGGTGCGGGCTCCTAACAACCAGCACAAATCACAATAATACATGTGTAGATGCGATTTTGGTGCATTGAAGTCTATGGACCACAAAGTCGCATTGCATCTCAACAAAGTAGCACAGTGCCCTTCCCCAAGTCGAATCGCAGCTGTGCTGCATTGATGCAAATGGGCACCATTGGAAGCAATGTTATTTCCATTGTCATGAGATTCAGTGTGACCCAAGTCGCATCTGAAATTGCATCAGTGTGAACCAGGCCTAAATCTCAACCTTGTATCATTAAAAAGCAGTGCTTAAAGAGGAACTTTTTTTAAAACAGTTCTTAAATGACCTTCCCTGCCCCTATTTTTCACTGACATTTAAAAAAAAAAAAAAGATACATGCGCAGATGATTTTCGTCATCAACAGACGTTATCAATGGGGAATGGTTCCCCATTGATAACGTCTGTTGATGACGAAACGCATCTGGAGGAAAGGCACGCAGTGACGTCACCACGTGATCGGAGGAGGAGTTTGTGCCGGCCGGCAATCTTTTTAAGCTATTATAGTTCTTCCCAAATGTAAGTGCAATACTTGTTTTAATAAACCAATACTTTTAGACGGTATCACGCTATGGCCAGTCTTCTTTCTTCCTGAGCATCCACGTGAATCACGGACACTCTAGCGGGATAGCGGGATAGAGGAAGGGGTCTGCAGCATCTGATCCACCGTTCCTAGCAGCCATCAGCAAGCTAAAGACCTAGGCTGGGTTTTAGCCAAACGCCCTTTATGCTTGCCATCTGGTAAGCAGAATTTACAGCCACGGTGGTCGGTCACTTTTTTTGGCGTGTGTGCACACATCGGTGATAACGGGTCTAACGTACACATGTGGAATTTGTATTCATCTATTTATATGTTTTGTATTTCTATGGCACTTTATAGACAAAATTAACTACCTCAGCGCTGCTTTTTATTAAAATTTTCTAGCGCGGTTTTCTTCTTTTTTTGCCTATTAGAGTTCAAATATCATAATTCATTAATAAACAAACTAATTACAAAATATTAATTACGATGAGAAAAAAAATGATATAATGGGATACATCCAATTCAAAATTTTATTCTGCTGGTAGATGTGTGTTTAATGAAAATATTACTTTCAATGATGACAAGCTTCAAATTTTGAAATATGTATAATCAACAGTGTGCGCTCCCAAATATCATTCTCCAAATCTTGGCTGCATTCACTATAGTAATCTAAATTGTACTTCAATGCTTTCAGCGTTTGTTACCCCGGCACTTCATATTCCTGATATGTGCCTGCTGTACCATGTACTTGTATGAGAAAGTATCCCGTTCTCTTTGAATTGCTTCCTTTATGTGAAGTCCCTGGTGTTCCTGCCAATCCCTCTGCTTTCCTATTAAAAACTGACTACTCTAAGCAGGAAAGCACAGTGTGGTCAGTTCTCAAGCTATGCTGAGAACTCAGCCTGCTCTCCTCCAATGATCAGGCTTGTCCTGACACGCTCCCCCCTGCACAGCCATTCACTGGGAAGCTCAGCGTTCTGCTGCTGCTCTTCCCTGTGCTCTTATGCAATTGAGAACATAGGAATTGTGATCACTAAAAAAAAGAAAAAAGGGTATTTATAATTTTTTTTATATCTATACAAAAATGTTTTGCCTTTCATTTCTATTATAAACTGAATGGGTTGTTTTACTAAGTGATCATTTACAATCACTTTAACTTATGTGGAATCCAGGAGTAAAAGGTAAAGGGAGTAAATGTTGTACACATCACAAGTAACCCATTTCTTATCTTCATGCCATTCTAGTTGTCCAAGCTTTTGTATACAGTGGAACCTTGGTTTACGAGTAATGTGGTTAACGAGCGTTTTGAAAGACGAGCAATTTAAAAAAAAAATCCTGACTCGGTTTGCGAGTGTTGGCACGCAAAACGAGCAGGATTCAAGCCAGTGGGGTGTGCAGTACCGCATTTGGTACGGGGGCGCCGGCGACACTCAGAAGGGTTCGGAGCCGTTCGGAAATACTCTGAATCACTCGGAAATACTCGTAAACACTCGGAAATACTCCGTTCCCAAGTGTTTTCGAGCCTTTCCGAGGGTTTCCGAGTTCAGCTGAGCTGTCCCCGAGTATTTCCGAGGCTCTCTGGTGCCCCCCCCACCTCTGGCCACATGCGGTATTGCATGCAATAGAAGTCAATGTGGAACTAATTATTTTTGTTTCCATTGACTTCTATGGGGAAACTCGCTTTAATATGCGAGTGCTTTGGATTACAAGCATTCTCCTGGAACGGATTATGCTCGTAATCCAAGGTTCCACTGTATTATGCTTCATATCTCTAAGATAGGTGGGCACCAGGGGTTAAAATAGTCTGTCTATCCAGAGATCCAATCCTTCAGTTAAAGAGTTACTAAACCCACAACAGTAAAATCAGTCTGTATATGCAGTAAAGCATGCTTGTTATATTCACTGTGGAACCTAAGGGGTTAATCCTCTGCATTGTGTAAAAAGGCTGTTGGAGCCTGTCTTCTCTGATCCCCCCCTTCTTCCACTGTCCCCAATCCATCTCCTGATAAGAAAGAGCCCCTGGACTCACCCTGCACATGCTCAGTTTGGTGTGTATTGCTAGAAATTTTTTTTTTCCTTGGGAAGGTGCATGTGATCAGCACAGGGCCAATCAGCACTGTCCAGACAGAGGGTCAGGGGTCCTGCAACCTCTTAGGACAGTCAGAGTAGAATGAAAACTCCTCCTACAAGCTTTAACCAGACACTGATAGAAGTTACAAGACTGCTATATACTCCTGATGAGAAAAGATATTTAGCAGTTTATATTTACTAAAATAAATATTTAGCAGTTTACATTTACTAAAATAATTGCATTTCTATGTTCTGTGTACTGTGGGAGACCGGATATAGTGAATGCAGGGTCCGGGGTTTAGTAACACTTTTATGGCCCTATATTGGCTTCAGTTTGATGGCCTATATTCTCTATGCTCTGTATTCTATATTCTGTGGTCTATATTCTATGCTGATGGATTGAGATGCCTGGATGCTTTGAAACAATATTTTCCATGATATATTTATTAAAAACTCCTAATAAGTTTGCACAGGAGATAAAGTTATTTAATTATCTTTTATAAAACTCATATCATATCAGAACAAATACACTGATAAGTTCTCTCATTATTCAGCTGTCTCATCATAATACTTATTTGTTTCCAAAACCATGATTGCACCTCCTTTGTTTGCTTTTTTTTTTTTTTTTTTGCTTATACTTGGGTTACGTTTTACATATGCTAAAGCTTTCTTCTCACGTCTGGCTAATTTTTCATTTCTTAGGGAAATGTCCCGTTCTGTATTCCTGGCCAAATTCGAAAGACCTCTCTCAGTAGGCTTATGAAACTCATCTAAAGCCTCCCCCCTCCTCTCCACTGGACATTTTTCCTGTTTTAATCCTAAACTTCGGAACCAGAGACCAGCTGTACATCTGTAATGGAAGCTTCTGTTCATAACATTTCTAGATCTTTTAACACTATTAAATCCTGTGTATCGAGGGTTTCCACATCTGTGGTCAAAATTCCTGTCTGCAATGTCTCTAAATCTCTCATCCTGCATTCAATGTGTCAACATCCATTGAAATACCTCCTTTATTATTATTATTATACAGGATTTATATAGCGCCAACAGTTTACGCAGCGCTTTACAATATAAGAGGGAGACAATACAGTTAAAATGCAATAAAATACAAGAGGATTAAGAGGGCCCTGCTCAGAAGAGCTTACAATCTAATAGGGTGGGGCAGCTGGTACAAAAGGTTGTAGCTGTGGGGAATGAGCTGATTGAAGTGGTAAAAAGATTAGTTGGAGACTTGATAGGCTTTCCTAAAGAGATGAGTTTAGGTAGCAAGGGTACGGGATAGCCGGACAGGTTGAGGTAGTGAGTTCCAGAGGATGGGAGAGGCTCTGGAGAAATCCTGGAGACGAGCATGGGAGGAGGAGATGAGAGAGCTTGAGAGTAGGAGGTCTTGAGAAGAGCGGAGAGCTCATGTGAATGTGTACCTCCAAGGTAGATGCCTATTTCAGAGGTAACCTCTGCCATGCCCTCCTCCAGACACCCATAAGGTTTAAGTAACGTAAATGTTCTTGCAAAATTATCCATATCTATATGTGTTTCAATTAGAGTAAAGTGACAATAGTGCATAATGTAAACCATGTGACAAAAGTTCCAATTAATATAGTAAAAGTTTAATAAAAATGTTTTTTTGCAAACATTATTATATGTAGAACAACGTTCTGAATAGCTATATGTTCTGTGTTTACTTCTCCCTCTATTTTTTTTGTATTTTGTTTGTTTTTCTTTAGTTCCTGTTTGTCTGTCATTAACATTTTTGAATTCATGCTTTCTACATGATCTGAGTCATTTGATGTTTTTTCTCATTTTTCTTTTTCATTTTTTTTCTGTTTGTGAAATGTCGTAAGTTAAAAATAGAGATTAGAGCTGTGATCATCGACAGCAAATCATTTTTTTTTTAAAAAAGTACAGTTCTGAATTTAAACAAATCAAGAAATGAAGAGAGGGTGTAAAATGTGTTACTAGAAAAGCGCCTAAACTTGGTAATGTGCTGTCATCCAGTTGGTTTCATCTTGTTTGTTTCTGGCTACACTATATTACCAAAAGTATTGGGACACCTTCCTTTACACGCACATGAACTTTAATGGCATCCCAGTCTTATGCCCTGTACGCACGGTCGGATTTTCCAACGGAAAATGTGCGATCGGAGCGTGTTGTCGTAAATTCCGACCGTGTGTGGGCTCCATCGGACATTTTCCGACACACAAAGTTTGAGAGCAGGCTATAAAATTTTCCGACAACAAAATCCAATCGCGTCAATTCCGACCGTGTGTGGCCTGTTCCGACGCACAAAGTGCCACGCATGCTCAGCAGAAATTCCGAGACGGAACAGCTCGGTCTGGTAAAATTAGCATTCGGAATGGATACAGCACTTTCGTCACGCTGCAATGTTTTAAATTGTTAAATACAGCGCACTCTCTTCTTCTTTATAATGTGAGAAGAATGAAGTAGTTTTGCTGCTCATATTCACACAGACTTCTCACAAACTTATTTCTTTATTATTTATCGGGATTCCCTCAATATATTTTGATTTGTCACATCTGACCAAATTTCTTTTTTGTTGTTTTATTTTTGTTTTTTGTTTTTTTCAAGGCTGTTTTTTTTTGGGGGGGGGGGTTGTATTTTTTTCAAGGCTGTTTTTTTATTTTTTTATTTTTGGGTTTGTATTTTGTTACAGGCTGTTTTTTTATTTTTTTGGGGGGGTTTTACTCCATAATATTTTTGTGTGTGTTTTGTGTGTCAAGTTACCACAACACCATTGATATCTTGTATTATTTAATCTCAAGGACATTGTTTGGTGTTGGTGTCTCTTGTTAATTTCACATTGTATATTTGAAATTTACCTGCCTCCTCACAAACAAACTGTCCTTTTTGAAGAAAAACACACATAGGCAAGTATAATTGAAAAAAAAATTCCTTTATTAAGGGCTCAGAACCAAATTTATTTTATTTCAGGTACTTATATAGCGCCGTCAATTTACGCAGCGCTTTACATATACATTGTACATTCACATCAGTCCCTACCCTCAAGGAGCTTACAATCTAAGGTCCCTAACTCACATTCATACATACTAGGGACAATTTAGACAGGATCCAATTAACCTACCAGCATGTCTTTAGAGTGTGGGAGGAAACCGGAGTACCCGGAGGAAACCCACGCAGGCACAGGGAGAACATGCAAACTCCAAGCAGGTAGTGTCGTGGTTGGGATTCGAACCAGTGACCCTTCTTACTGCTAGGCGAGAGTGCTACCACTACACCACTGTGCCGCCCATAACTTTTCCAGCAAAATTGGTGGCCTGAGGAGTCCTTATCTAAGGGAGTACAGTCTGGTCCAGAAGTCCCAGAGATCCGGGAAGCAGCAGATGACATCTGTGTCCCCAGGCTGTGGTACTACAAGTGGCTGCATCTTTTGCCAGACCGCACTGAACCAAGGGCCATCGCACTCTGGTCTTCTTTCCACGCTTCCTTCCCGGCTGTGGCTCTGGTGTTGGAGATGTGGCAGGAGGAGGAGTAGGACCTGGAGGAGGAGGAGTAGGACCTGGAGGAGGAGGAGGAGGAGGAGGACTATGTTTGAGGTCACAAATGTGGGTAGCACATGTTATTTGGCCCCTCAACCCCTTATTGAGAGCTTCCAAAATTAAGAACTCACACAGGAGTCGTTGGCCCTCCTCCATCTGCATCATTTTGCAGGCAGTTATGCCAGCAAAGTCCTCCTCCACACTGTGGGGGGTACTCAGGGCCTCTGTAGCCTTCCAAAAGAGGCCTATGGCAGCCTCCTCCAGGTTACTCCTCTTCCTGGCACTTTGTCTTTGAAGGTGTAGGGGAGGGACCTGGATATCAGGCAGCCTGCTTGGCCCAGCCACCTCCTGGCCGAGACTTCCCTGTGTACGAAAAGGGGACATGGTTTTAGTTTTTGCTTCATCAATCACAATCAGAAATTGGTACTCCAAACTAACATCTAGTTAACATCATTGATTGGACAACCAGAAATATTTAGAGGAATACTATACCTGGCTCAATCTGGGCTCCTCCACATGTTGCTGCCTGGAAGGCCCAGGTTGGGCGTCAGAAGCCTCAGCTGGGGGGGAAGGAAGCGTGGAAGGAAGAGTGTAGAGTGCTGGCCTGGGTTCAGTCTGTCCTGCCAGAAAATGCAGTCTGTCATAGTACCACAGCCTGGGGACATAGATGTCATCTGCAGCTCCGGATCTCTGGGAATCCTGGACCTTCTTGCGCTCCCTTAGATAAGTGCTCCTCAGGCCACCAATTAGAACCTTCAAATAGGTGATGTCTGCCGTGGGGATCACCGGCTTCACAATTTCCAACAAATTATCCAGCGCTGCCTTCCTCTTTGTTTGGTTCTTATATTCAGGGTGGTTTATCTGCCACAGACAAGGCAGCTCCCTGAACATATCAATGAAGATTGGCATAAAGTCCTCATCTTTCAAGATATCCATTTTCACTGCAAGACACAACACAAGACAAACCCTAATGTCAGCCTAAAGTCTACTAAACTTGTGCAAATACAGGCCTCATACTAGAAGCAGTATAGGCCCAATGTTAAATCTTATCGGCGCCTCCGTTACTCCTTCCTCCGCTCACAGATCGTACGTACTACGCACGCGTGTTACGCTTTATAGACACTGCGCATGCGTGAAACTCCGCCCGCCCCTGACGTTCTTTCTAGTCTATTCCCCGCCCCTTCTCATTCATCGCAGTGGGGAAAGAGCACATGGTGGAGACAGAGCAGGTGTCTGATAATTACACCAACGAGGAGGGGGAAAGCCCGGAGCCTGAAACGTCCCAATCCAGAAGGAGACGATATAAGGCATCAAATATGTCCTTTGGGAGATGTTGGAGATGGTTAACATCCTGAAGAGGGCCGACTATGATGGAAAGTATGGACCTTACCCCAACCCCAATGTCAAAAAGGCCAAGATCATGGCGAAAGTGGTCAAAAGTCTGCACTGGAATTTCGTGGTATGACGATCCAAGGATCAGCTCAGGAAGCGGTGGTCGGACCTCAAATTAAGGGAGCATGAGCAGTACAGAAAGATCCGGAGAGTGCTGCAAAAAAGTAAGTAGTTGTGCTGTGTTCCTATTCTTTTTATGTGTATTACGTTCGTGCTGCTCCATGTGCTTTTCTTAACTGTTATCCAGTATAAAATGTCAACTTTCATGTTCATGGGCACATTATTTGTTCGTATCAAACATTTTTCGTGCAGCCTAGAAAACACCATTGTTTTGGCCATATGCATTTGGCCACATTTTTTGGGCCTACTTGTCTGAAAATAATTTGGTTGTGTAGATGGGTTTGTTACTAGAATGAAATGCAAACTAGATTCTGTGTAAGGAGATGACACTCAGCAGCTGTTTACACATCTGGACGCTAGAGCACTAGTGTGGGACACAAGAACACCCTTTTTATTAGGGGTCCCACACAGGTGCTCCAGTGTATACTATAGGGGTGTCTCCATCTGTGAAGCTTGTACAAAACAGGTAAAGTTTTGAAGCTTTACAAAGGACAAGAAAAATGCAACATCTTGGAACTCTGCCCAAAAAAAAAATTGTACCCCACTTCCAAATAATGTTTCCTATTTATAGTTCTGCCATCAAATATCTGTGTGCTAAGTAGACCTCTTTTTTTTACATAGGGGATAAAAGACTCGGAGGACACCCCTCATCCGAGGAGACCAGAGACCCCCCCACCTCTGGAAGAAGGGGAAATCCACCCAAGCCAAGCAGAGCAGGAGGAGGAAGACGTGGTGGAAATTGGCACCACAACAGGTGAGTGTCTGCGACCACAGGCTCAGGTAAGAGATGGATGCCGGCATATTTATAATACATGGTGTGTTTTTGTTTCTATCTTTTTAGGTGATTGTGATGTTGTGGATCCAGATCCTTTCACCTCGGTGCACAGATCCTGATCGGGGAGATCATGGGGTGTAATAGGGACTTGGAAAACATCCAGAAAAACATCAATGATGTTCAGCAAAAAAATAAGAACATCATTGATGTTTTAGGGAGAGTTTAAAACCCCTCCAAATCCCTTTGGTTTTTTGTGTGCAAAAAATAATTGACATTTTTTTGACAAATTTGAGAAAAGCCAAATTTTGAAGAGGCACACAGTGTGTCAACATGTGCTATCTGCCATCACGAAGATCAATGTAGGCGTTTTGGGGGTGCAACCCCTTCCTCAATAATAAAGTAGCTGTGAGGAAGGGGTTGCACCCCCAAAACACGTCCCTTGATCCCCCGTGATGGCAGGTCGCACATGTTGACATTCGTAAATTTGTGTGCATCTTCAAAATTTGGCTTTTCCTGGGGTGACTTCACCCCATCTGAACGCAATATCAAAAACAGTTTGTAAATACTCATGTCTGATATTGCCTTCAAGTTCTATGAAATGTGAACTTTGTAAGTTCCAGATTTGTGTCTTTCTTGTTGGTTTTAAACATGCCTATTTTATCTTAAATGGACATTTCTACTTTTTCTAATGTGACCCCAAAAATTGTTATACAACAAACATGTTGGTTTGTTTTAAAAACCTTTTCTAAATGCACATGTGATTGTGCTGGTATTAAAAAGATTGATAATCAAGAATGTGTGAATTATTGTTTCACCGCTACAACACTTTTGTGGTGCTCTAATTGGTGTTTTCTGTGACAATGGGTGTTATTTCCTGAGGGCAAATCCACTTTGCACTACAAGTGCAGTTTCAAGTGCACTTGTAGTGCAAAGTGTCTTTGCCTTTAGTAAATAACACCCAACAGTGCTTTGTAAGGTTACACAATCACGCCATTTTCAGGACTCACCACATTTCTGTCAGGGTCAGCTAAAACAAACACAAGCAGTAAATGTCACCAAAGATTTGAGTAGTTATTATTTTTTTTTATTTGAAAAAGGTTTTAGACATTGTCTGGCATATTGATAGCCCCCCTACCCGCAAAGAATTCAAGGTATCTTAGCCAGACATTACGGGCACTCAGGGGGGGCAAGCCAGGACGGCCACTTTCAAGCGCCGTCAGGGTTGTTTCATTTTGAATTGCAGCCTCAGGCCCAACTGAGCCAGCATAGTTGGCAGAATGTTGCCATAAAAAGTTGTGTAGAACACAGCACGCCAGGATAATATGATTCATTTTGTACTCCCATGTGTATGGGTGTAAGAAATAGGCGGAACGGGTAATTAAAAACCCTCTGGTCCGGGGTGAGGGTCCTCATCAGGAATGACCTCATAAGATGGTCCTCCAGCGCAAATGCTTCATCCGCAACGAAGATGAATGGGAGTCCTTCCATATTGTCTTCTGGAGGTGGCAAGTCCAAGCTGCCATTCTGGAGACGCCTGTAGAACTCCGTCTGGGCAATGACTCCACCATTGGACATCCGGCCATTCTTCCCCACGTCCACATACAGGAACTCATAAGTAGCCGACACCACCGCCAACATCACAATACTATTGAACCCCTTATAATTATAATAGTACGATCCCGAGTTGGGTGGTGGGACGATGTGGACGTGTTTCCCATCAATTGCCCCTCCGCAGTTAGGAAAGTCCCACCGCTGGGCAAAGTGGGAGGCCACAGTCTGCCATTCCTGTGGCGTGGAAGGAAACTGTGGAGTCAAAGAAAAAAAAAATGTAGTCATTTTGCACATAAACAGGGAAAGCAGATTAGACACAAACATTCTTGCCCAACATAAAGATAACATTTATTTGAGGGAGTTTTTAAAGACCAAAGTATAAGGTACACCTATCAGATTCCCCCTCCCCCCCCTCTCATGGGCCATTTCTAACATTATAGGGGGGTGGGGAACTCTTGGACAGGTAACCCTCAACACTTCATTGAGAGATGAATGCCTAAATAATGGGTATTACTTTGAACAGCCCCTCCTTAGTTACACTATTGACAGCCCACTGGACAGGTAAGAAGTGTCATAATACAAAGATATAAATACACATTGTACACATTTTAGCACATTTGGACATTCTGCTATTACCTATCAAGATAATAATAGTATACAGAAACTTGAAACAGTACCATTTGAAAGTATTCAGGCAGGCCCTTGCACTACATGGTTTGGGGAATTCATCCATAAATCTGAGCACAAAAGAGATGGGTATAGTGTGTATGGGTTTTGCAAAGTCAGCAGATAGATGATTGAGGCTAGATAGAGAATTGTTATCAGCTGACTTAGCAGTTGGGGGGAGGGAGGGTTCAAAATGATTTGGGGACACCCAAAAAAAAGCCTCTGGCACTCTGCCTGAATTTAAAGCACAAATCACATTTAAAAACATTTTTGGGGGTATTTAGGGTAAAGCACTACTATGGAGCTGACAAAATACATTGTTAAGTGACTACATGAGGTGAATATAGGGCCAGGAGACCATGCTGGGGAGGTAAGTGAAGGCAAATATGTATGAAGGACAACAAAAATAATTACATAAAAATCCAGCATGCATGAGGACAAAGGGGACATTCACAGCATATTACAATCATGGTAATTAGGGAATGAGGAAAGTAATACAATATATTATCAAACATTAAATACAATAAAATGTGATATTAAAGGATAAATCTTACCTTAATATACTCCTTCTGCAGGACCTGGGGGGAGATGCCTGTCGAGAACTTCAAATCCTGCAGGCTTCTCCCCGTTGCCAAGTACAGCAGGGTGGTGACTAGCCTCTGCTCCGGAGTGATGACTTGCCTCATGCAGGTATCCTGCCTGCTGAAATAGGGGGTCAGCAAAGCCAACAAACGGTGAAATACGGGGTCCGTCATTCGGAGAAAGTTCCTGAAATCATCAGGATTATTCTCACGGATCTCACGGAGCAAAGGCATATGACAGAACTGGTCACGCTGAAGCAACCAATTCTTGCTCCATGAACTCCTCCCCACCCTGTTCATGGACTAGACTTGTGTCAAGGTCAGGACCAGAAACACCACGCCCCCGCACAGCACGAACTCTACGAGGAGTACGTATACGCAACATGGCTAGAAAACGGTCGGCTGCTCAGAACGAAGTAACAGAACGCACTGAAGAACAGCAAGGCCTGTGAAGAGTGACCTGAAAAACAGTAACGAACGAACAAGAACACAATGATAAATCAATGGTACTCGCTGCACACACTGAAGAGCAGATACAAACCCACAAGCACAAACTGAACAGCAGAAAACGATCTGAAAACCACGAGTCTGAAAAAGCGCGAATCGTCTCTCACCAAACTTTTACTAACACGAGATTAGCAAAAGGAGCCCAGAGGGTGCCGCGCTTGATTCTGAACTGGCGTACGTGGTGTACGTCACCGCGTTCTTGGCGAGCGGAAATTCCGACAACTTTGTGCGACCGTGTGTACGCAAAACAAGTTTGAGCCAACATCCGTCGGAAAAAATCCATGGATTTTGTTGTCGGAATGTCCGATCAATGTCCGATCGTGTGTACGGGGCATTAGTCTGTATGGTTCAATATCGAGTTGGCCCACCCATTGCAGCTATAACAGCTTCAACTCTTCTGGGAAGGCTGTCCACAAGGTTTAGGAGTGTGTCTATGGGAACGTTTGACCATTCTTCCAGAAGCGCATTTGTGAGGTCAGGCACTAATGTGGACAAGAAGGCCTGGCCTGCAGTCTCCACTCTAATTCATCCCAAAGTTGTTCTATCGGGTTGAGGTCAGGACTCTGCAGGCCAGTCAAGTTCCTCCACCATAAACTCGCTCATCCATGTCTTTATGGACTTTGCTTTGTGTGCCCACTTGCCCGATACCCGCAAGTACATGATCAGGCATATATATGTGATCCTGCGCAGCACCGCCGGCGAGTAGTTAAAAAGCCCCAAACCCGAGTTCCTTATCTTTTTAACAACTCAGGAACTAGCTGGCTAAATTATATAGGACTTTGAAATTTTTGATGGTCATTTCAGTTAACATGTAGGCAGGTACAGGATGCAGTATGTCATTCAGTCTGAAAGCGGCACTGTGTGCTCTTTCAGGTTGGCAGAGGTTTGATGGAGAGAACATGCCTCCCTTCTTGGGCTCCAGATGGCCATCTTGGGGAGAACGGTCCTTATAGGTATAGGGGATAACGCCACTTGGTGTGCCAGGCAGAAGGTAGGGAAAAAGCCCCACTGGTTAGGGAAGGCACAGGTGAATGTGCAGGGAGAGGTTGTGGATGAGCAGGAATGTGCAGGTTTCCTTATCAGGGTGTTTCCGTTGCATTGGTCCCGATCTGACTGTAATATACTGAGGAGGCCTAACGGAATCCAGTGTAACATTAGCACCAAACGTCAAATGGAGGACTTCTCGGGCACTGTGACAATGTAAGTGGAATTTTTTAACACTACTAAATCAAGTCTACGCTACAAGTATTCTACAGCTAAAGAAATGTTATACTTCGTGGCTAATGTGGTGCCAATGCTATAGTGGACTGCTATACCCTAACTATTGAGTCTATTAAGTTGTTTTCTACAATATCAAAACAGTGTCAAGTCACCCTGTCTCGTGATTCTTCCTAAAGTTCCAGAACACTGCTTAAGCTTATGCTATATTGCAAGATATCAAGGCCTGCTCTAACCAGAGACTGGCAAAACTATTTTTCCATAACCACAGAAGATATAAATCCACTGTCACGATAACCTACCTTCCATACTCCAGTGCTGGTAACCCCTCGACTCATGTGGCAAGTTTGAGCCACAAAACATATCTTTGCTGACATAAAGAAATGTGATATTAATTCAACACACTGACCTTAATCCATTTCTAGACACACCACACCATACATTCCTGTGGGCACCTCTACCATTCGATCTATGGATGGGTTTTTGTTTCTTCTCAAACAAGCCAAATATCTCCCCCCCAATGTCCCCTTTAAGGACCTAAGACTGGGATCTGAGGCATTGAGAGCGACCAGCCTTATCCTCCGTAGAGACAGAGATATTCCGTACTTGGGACCAGGAAGGTTGCATGTTTTACCCGACAGAGTCACCACAACCTCACCAAGTGTAAATGGTAATTTTGAATACTTATAAATAACTATTATTGTAACTATCAGCTCTATATACTACTCTATAATGGCTCTCCTGTTGCTCCTCTTATTGTTTCAATAAATACCACGGTTTGTTCCCTGGGTCTTTATCCTACTCCCTCAGCTCTACCCCACTCGAACCCTGAGGACCACCACCACATGTCACATGACCAGGAAGTCTGTTTAAACTCAAGCATTGAGTCTGACAGTGGTTAGTGCACCCAACTCCCCCAGTTTGCCTGCCTGCCACAGCCTGCCCAATCCAACCTGCCTGCTACAGTTTACCCAACCTGCTACAAACTCCAGTCTGCTGCAGTCACTGCCAGTCAGCCTACTATAGTCAATCAACATGTCTGCTGTTAGCATTTGTGAACCTTTGCATCCATCTATACCTGTTAGGTGACCTAACTACAGGAAGAGGCACATACAAGACCAGTCACTCTGCACAAGAAGAGAACAGCAGTGACTTAAGAAAAGGAAATTCCCACACAGATCTGGAAAAAATACACAAAGCACACCAAGATTCAAAGAAGACTACATATGACACTTGTATTTAGACAATATTTGCTTATTGAGTTCAGCTTTAATGTTTTGAAAGTATTTGTTTATCTGCTGTTTACGATATGTTACTCTGCATGAAGAAGTTCCAGGAAAAATTCCAAAGCAGGTGGTGTATCCCAAGTTCTTGCTCAAGTCATTCTCTCAGCAGCTCAGCTCATCCTCATCCCTCCTTCTAAAACTTTCGGCTATCTCTATGAAAAAAAGAACGTGGTGGACCTTTGTTTTTGTTTAAAGCTTCTTTCACATGGGTGTTCCAATCAGATCCAACTGCCAGTTTGGGTGTATCCCAAGTTCTTGCTCAAGTCATTCTCTCAGCAGCTCAGCTCATCCTCATCCCTCCTTCTAAAACTTTCGGCTATCTCTATGAAAAAAAGAACGTGGTGGACCTTTGTTTTTGTTTAAAGCTTCTTTTACATGGGTGTTCCAATCAGATCCAACTGCCAGTTTTTCAAGTGGATCTTAATGGAAACTCCATGTTAAATCTATGGGTAGGGAGATGTAATTTGGCATGTGTCCATTTACATTTGATTACCTACGAGTATGTCTAGGTCCAGAAAACCCCCCAAAAAAAGTCAGTGTGCTTTTTTATTTTTTCAGACATAAATCTGACAGATCAGAAATATGCAGATGTAAATGGAAGCATTTCCCTTTACCACCTGTCCATAGATCTAATATGGGGGGTTTGTGCAGTCCATACCATGCATGACTGACATCCATACCATTTGGCTCTGATTAGGCAGGGGATCTGTTCACAGATCCCCTGCTGATTGAAAAGGACATGGCCAATGTAAAAGGGCCATAAATACCCCTGTAACTATGCAACATTAAATACTACATTTAGATTAAACGTAGAAATGTAAAGAAAAAATAACAATATCATTCTTCAAAATTCACATTTTTTTTTATTCATTCAACTGTATTTGTTCTTTTCAGGTAATGTAAATGCCTAAATTAACTTACCACAGCTAGCTCCTGAGACCATCAACTTTTGATGACGAAACGCGAAGGATGATACTTCCAGCTGACGTCACACCCGGAACTGGAAGCATGCGGAGGCCATCTTTGATGAGGGTGCTTTTCGAGTTTTATAAGGCAGATGCATTTATATATGCATTTGTATTTAAGGAAAGAATGGTACTTTCACTATGTGGGATTCCTCTTCATCCTTCTGCACATATATGGAGGACTAACTTTGAGCTGCATATAGAGTTGATCCTGCATTCATTTTAAAGAGCTGGAGAGGAAGTTCTATGGGAAAACTAAAGCTGCAATACCTTGGTCCTGTATATACATGCCGTTTTGACTCAGTTGCTAACACAAGGGGTCAAAACCATCTGGTAAGTGTGGGGTGAAATCCATGTGGCCTGTCTTTCTTGGAGGATCAATACTTTGGAGCACCTTTTCTTCCTGAAGCACTATTGTGTGTCATTGCTTGGAGCTGTCACAAGGCATGGACACTATTGGATGGACTAATAACTTTGAGCTGCATGTAGGGGAGATCCTGTATTCATTTTAAAGAGCTGGAGAGGAAGTTCTATGGGAAAACTAAAGCTGCAATACCTTGGTCCTGTATATACATGCCGTTTTGACTCAGTTGCTAACACAAGGGGTCAAAACCATCTGGTAAGTGTGGGGTGAAATCCATGTGGTCTGTCTTTCTTGGAGGATCAATACTTTGGAGCACCTTTTGTTCCTGAAGCGCCATTGTGTGTCATTGTTTGGAACTGTTACGAAGCATGGGCACTATTAGGGGTACTAATAATGATGAACTGCATATAGGGGAGATCCTGTATTCATTTTAAAGAGCTGGAGGAAGTTCTATGGGAAAACTAAAGCTGCAATACCTTGGTCATGTATATACATGCCGTTTTGAATCACTTGCTAACACAAGGGGTCAAAACTATCTGGTGAGTGTGGGATGAAATCCGTGTGGTCTGTCTTTCTTGGAGGATCAATACTCTTGCGCACCTTTTGTTCCTCAAGCGGCATTGTGTGTCATTGTTTGGAACTGTCACAAAGCATGGACAATATTAGGTGGACTTTATTTATATGTTCTGAATTATTTGTGTGGTTATTTTGTGTTTGTATAGTTACATTTGCGATACACATTGGAGAAGGGAAGGTAGCACTGTTACCCATAGGTATTTGGGGTATTCATATCTAATGTTCGTTAGTGTTTCAGATAGGAGGCAGGGTAGGGACTCAGAGCATGGGGAATAGAAAGCTCTGAAATGCGTTTACCATACCGATGCTAAACTTATGTAATCTTTTGGCAGGTCAGGAGGTTCCTGTTTATGCGTTTCAACTGTTTATTTAGCTGTTTGGCCGTAGTCGTCATTTAAAAAAGATTTCCGGAATCCGATTTATTACAAAGCTGAATGATACTACATGTCTTCATTTCTAGCATTTCCCATTCATCTCCTCATAGAAATATTTGCAGTTTTTTTCTGGCCTGGCTTCAGTAAAAACGCCACATGAAGTGAAGAGCTATGGTCTCCTCTCTTCCTTTGGCTGCAAAATGTAACAGCTGTCCTCCCACTTATGTTTACCACTAAGACATATTTTCCGAACCTAACATATCTCATGAAGCACACAACAAGGTTCACTGTGAAGCCTGCACACTTCTTTGTATTGATTAAAAAGATAAAAATGAGTGTTGTGTATTTGTCTTACACTTTGGAGGAGCTGCATGTGAGAAGAATGCTGTAGCGCTGGGAGGTTTACAGTCATGAATTAAATTAAACAAACAAAAGTATAATTATATCCCGAAATTTGAAAAAGAACTCCTGTTAGCTGCATTTTTTTTTTTTTACTGTTCAGTATTTGAAGCTCTGAACATGTTAGCCTGCCTTGCCATGTGTGGGTGACTTGTTAACACTCAACAGTAAAATCGGTGTGTATATGCAGTAAAGCATGCTTGTTATACTCACTGTGGAACCTAAGGGGTTAATTCTCCGCATTGTGTAAAAAGGCTGTTAGATCCTGTCCTATCTGATCTTCCCCTTCTTCCACTGTCCCCTAATAATTTCCTGATAACACAGAGTCTATGGAGTCAGGCTGCACACGCTCAGTTTGGTGTGTATTGCTAGACAGTTTTTTCTTTTCTTGGGAGAGCGCATGTGATGAGCACAGAGCCAATCAGCACTGTCCAGACAGAGAGTCAGGGACCTTGCAGTCTCATAGGACAGCCAGAAAACTCCTCCTACAAGCTATAACCAGTGCTGGGCTGGACACTGATAGAAGTCACAAGACTGCTATATACTGCTGATGAGAAAAGGTATTTAGCAGTTTATATCTACTAAAATAATTGCATTTCCATGTTTAGTGTACTGTGGGATACCAGATATAGCGAGTGCAGGCTCCTGGGTTTTAGTAACACTTTAAAGTAATTGTGAACATACAATGTTATAGACACGTTCTAATACAGCTATAGCTATGTAGGCACCATAACTGTTTTTTCATAGTTTCAGAAATAATCTTCCTTACCTTTTTTTTTTTTTTTTTACAAGGTTAAAATGTTCCATCATGCGACCATGCATCTCTTTTTTTCTAATAGTCGGGGGGGGGAGGGGGGGTACAGGATACTGTGCAGTTACACAGGGTGCCTGTATCTGTTTAGCCTGTTTAGCCTGTTTAGCCTGAGGCAAGATGCGGGCTGTGGTTCAGCAAGAGGTGTGTTCAAGACACAGGCTAAAACACAGGGGGGGTGCAAACGGCAGGCTGTGATTGGTTGCGGGGGTGTGGTGGCTACCCAATACCGGCATATTTGCACTGTGTCCTGTACCTATGAAGGAGCCAAAGTATGAAAACTGACCACAGATCAGCTTCTGTGGTTTGTGTGGTCATTTTAGAACAGAACAGGGAAGAAAGAGGGTTCGCAGGATCAACCAAGTACTTCTGATGGAAGACGTACATGAAAATGAGAGGTTTTGATTTATGAAGTACACGTATGTGAACTACACTCATGAAAAAATATATATTTAGAGTAACATACACTTTAAAGAAGAGCTCTGAATTATTGGAGGTATTTAATACAGCAATAGAATGTGGTCATCTTCCAACAACTATGAATGAAGCAATTATTATAGTTTTGTTAAAACCAGATAAAACTCGGAATAAGCCTGAATCATACCGCCCAATATCATTACTTGCATCGGATGTGAAGTTATTGGCAAAGGTGTTAGCCAATAGATTAACAAAAGTAATAGCCAAGATATATAGATCAATCTAGTGCATATAGATCAGTCTGGTTTTATTCCAGATAGATCTACTGCAGTGAATTCAAGGCGCCTATTTCTTAATTTGCAGGACCTGTCTGAAAACTTGGGTAATAGGGCTATATTGTCGCTGGATGCGGCAAAAGCGTTTGATAGCATAGAATGACATAAAAAAGAAAAGAAAAGATACCATCCAAGTAAGTCATATGGGTTGCCACCATCCCTGGCTATGACGGACTCGCCTCCGGGATTCTGGCAGTGAGCTTCCTTTATTGAATATGCTTGGGTATGTCTTTTTTTTTTTAAATGTTTCTTTTTGTTTTTACTTTAAATGTTAAATTCTCTTGATGTCTAATTAGACAGAATGATCTAGGATGCAGACGACATGTTTAACACATATGATTCCTAATTACTTCAATTTATATCTCATTGTGTAGTGTGATCCTTCCTACAAGCTGTCCCTGATGAAGGGACTCTTTAGGCAGTCCTGAAACGCGTAGGCCCAGTTGGAAGACTACACGAATATACATTCGAATTCTACATCAGTATATTCATATTTTTATCATTCATTGTATATTATTTTATGTGAAGTGTATCAGTTTTTCCTACCTGTATATTTGTATCAATAAAATTGTTTTTTACTACTCCGTTGCCTTCAAAGTCCCGATAGCATAGAATGGGACTATTTATGGAATTGTTTCGAAAAATTTGGTTTTGGATCCCAGTTTATAAGATGGATACAACTCCTTTAAGCTGCCCCGGTGGTAGGTGTGTAGGTAAATGGGCTTATATCGGCACCTTTCTCACTGCAAAGAGGAACAAGACAAGGATGTCCACTATCACCTTTACTTTTTGCTTTAGCTCTGGAACCGTTAGCTGCAGCTGTTCGTCAATCATCTAATATTGTTGGATTTCGTAGATCTTTAGGAGAGAATAATATTGCTTTATATGCTGACGATACATTGTTATTTTTGGGAGATACATCATCTTCTTTAAGGGCAGTGATGTCTTTAATTAATATATATGGCTCTTTCTCAGGATTTAAAATTAATTGGGATAAGTCGGTTCTTTTACCTGTGGACCCCTTGGTGACCAACCTGCCAACATCTGCCTCCCAGATAGGTGTGGTTTCTGTATTTAAATATTTAGGTGTACAAGTTACATCACAAGTGAATACATATGTGGAGTGTAATTTAAGTCAACTATTTAAACGGTTTAAGCAAGTGGGGAGAATTTGGAGTAACTTGCCTTTAACAATAATAGGTAGAGCCAATCTGATAAAGATGATATGGATGCCACAATTATTATATTTATTGCATAATTGCCCTGTATGGCTTCCTCGGAAATTTTTTAAACAAATAGACACTCTGTTTATATATTTTATTTGGAAATATAAACACCCTCAGATTAGATCGGAAATATTACAGTTGCCTAAAGATGAAGGAGGCTTGGCTGTCCCTAATGCCAGATTGTATGATCTGGCATCCCAACTTCAGCAATTATACGGTTGGAATGTTATAGATTGTGAGGCTCCTGCAAATTATATTCTCTCAAATGTCTATAGATCCACAGGTACAGCTCATAGTAGCCCATCATTTTCATAGCAAGTGTAGTTTTCCTACATAGAATTTAATACGTACGATTTGGACAACTATTCAAAAAGATACCCAATATGAGGTATATACTGAATATATGCCTATATGGAATAATTTGCAATTACCTGAGGTGGCAAAACTTGAAAACTTTGATCTATGGAAGAAGGCTGGCATTCAGCTTCTTTGTCAACTTTTCGATAATGAGGGCTTGCATCCATTTGATAAATTGGCAGAGAGTTACCATTTGCCTAATAAATTATTTTTTCAATATTTACAGCTACGGCATGCTTTGCAGAGCCAAGCAAGGACTTTCCTGTTAAAATATAATCCTTCATCGATTTTAGCCTTGGCAGTAACTGTAAAAAGCTCTAAGCTTATAGGAAGTATATACTCTTCTCTACAAACAACAGTTGGAACTAACCCACAAGAATGAAGTTTTGGGCGGTGGTGTAGAGATTTACACACGGTCGGACATTGATCAGACATCATCCAACAACAAAAACCATGGATTTTTTCAGACGGATGTTGGCTAAAAATTGTCTTGCATACACACGGTCACACAAAGTTGTCGGAAAATCCGATCGTTCTGAACGCGGTGACATAAAACACGTACGTTGGAACTATAAACGGGGCAGTAGCCAATAGCTTTCATCTCTTCATTTATTCTGAGCATGCGTGGCACTTTGTGCGTCGGATTTGTGTACACACGATCGGAAATTCCGACAACGGGTTTTGTTGTCGGAAAATTTTATAGCCTGCTCTCAAACTTTGTGTGTCGGAAAATCCGATGGAAAATGTGTGATGGAGCCCACACACGGTCGGAATTTCCGACAACAAGGTCCTATCACACATTTTCCATCGGAAAATCCTATCGTGTGTACAGGGCAATAGTGGTGAGGAGTGGAAACAAGCCTTAAAGAATTTATTTGAGGTATCCCTATCCTCCTCACAATGTTTGACTCAGTTATTTATCATTCACAGAGTCCATTATACTGCATCAAAGTTATATTCCTAGGGAAAAAGAGATACATCAAATTATCCAAGGTGTATCACTAACACAGGTACACTTATACATATGTTGTGGCAATGTCCTAAATTGCATCGTTATTGGGAGGTTGTATTTGATACCCTAAACTCCTTAAGCTCTACACGGGTTCATTTTGATCCAAAAATAGCATTGTTAGGGATTATACTAGAAGATACCCTCCCAGCTGAAATGCATGTGATGTAGTCGAGAACTATGTATATGCACGTAAACTCATATTGCAAAAATAGATATCAAAATACCTGCCAACGATAGAACAAGGGGTTAAAGCGATTAATCTTCATTTAAGACGAGAGGAATTAACATATAAACATAGGAGGAGTCCTAAAAAATTTGCAAAAATTTGGCATTGGTGGCTGTTTTCTAATTTATCTGAGCAGCCAGCTGAGAATACTAATGATACTTAGGAAAATCAGTAATGAGACAGAACTTTATTTTCTTTTTTAATATTGCGATGGAGGAAACGTAAACTGGTGAGCGCAAATGAGGAAATGGAATCATTTTTTTTTTTTTTTTGAGAGTGGTTTAGTTGGGTGGGGGAATAGGTGGGAAATGGGGAAATGTTATGTGAGTGGGTGTGTTTTTCTCTGTTGTGCTTTATGAAAAAACAATAAAAAAACTATTTGATTGAAAAAAAAGAAGAGCTCTCAGAGCATTAAAAGAAATAAAATAGAGGTGTAAACATTCATGTCCAAATACCTGTTATAGCTTCTCAAATGATGCGGTAATAAAATGTGAAGAAAACATCTTCTTTATTCCTTTCTTTCCAGTTTTGCTGCTCATCCCCTGTTAGAAGTCCAATTTGTGGGTGTTATTTAAGTTGAATTCAGGCAGAGATTAGCTGCCATTGCCCTGACATTCTGTGAATATGTCTGGGGGAGGGACGTATAGGCTAGAGGGCTTCTACTCAGTTTCTTGTTTTACCTCCTCTGTCTTTTTATTTGTAGCTAGGATGCAAGTGGCCTTTGCCAGGTAGCGTCCTTGGTTGCTAGGATGTATGCACACCCTGCCACCTAGCATCCTCGGCTGCTAGGAAACAGGTGACCCCTAATGCCTAGCGTTCTTGATTGCCGGGACACAGGCAGCACCTGCTGCCTAGCATCTTTGGTTGATAGGAAGCAGTTGGTCCCTGCCGCCTAGCATCCTTGGTTGCTCTGGCAAAGACAGTTTTTTTTTTTTTTTTTGCAATAACATTTTCATTAATGAGAAAGCAGTTTACATACTTCAAAGAGTACAGTAAAAAATTAAAAGTAGTAAAATAGTACAAAACATTGATAACAATTGTGGGTAAATCCACATAGAACCAAGATGACCTAATTTCAGAGGCAACTTGGGCAAGAAGAGTATTACAAAGTATAATTTGTTAGTAGAGACTCTTGTAAATGATATAGGCTACAAAACAGTAGAATAAAGTAAAACATAACATAAAGAAAAAGAAAGATCAGTAAAGATTCTTGAAGAGGGTGTCTAATGTCGTAGTGGCCTAACAGTTCCACTGTGGGACTCATCACAGCTAAATGAGACATAGAGCAATTGACAATTGACAAGGGGGATAGACAGTCGATGATCCAACCATCTGTAAATAGAAAGAGACGACAACCAGTACTGTAGTACCTAATTGTGCCTAATTGCAGATAATAGTCAGAGTACCGAAACACCAACCAGGGGACAAAGACAGTTTTTGCCTCCTAGTGTTCTTGGTTGCTAGGGTACAGGTGGCCCCTGCCTCCTAACATTCTCAGTTGCTAGGATGCAGATGGCCCTTGCTGCTTAGCATCCTTGGTTGCTAGAAGGAGGGGGACAGGGTAAATGACACACCCCCTCCCCTGTATAGCTACTGATGGTGCTTCTCTCAGGGAAGCGCCTATCTCCTGTGGCAAGAGCTGTCAATAATAAGTAAATATATTTTCATCCCCTTGCTAGATATGTGGTCTGAAAGTGCTGGGGGGAGGGGTGACCGCTGTCAAACATGCTATCTCAGCAATGAGACAAGCTAGAAAGATGTAACAGTGCTGTAACAGGTATGAGCAATCAGTCAAATGATCAGACAGAGGGTACCTTTAATTTGAACTATACTAAACAAGTACAGAGCAGGAATAATAATGCAAACAGGTTCAAAATGACAATGCAGTCAGGGTCAAAGGCTATGCATACAGTATAGCAGTGTTTCTCAACCTTTTCTCACTTCATTCTAAAATGTAAAAAAATATTACAAAATATTCGACTAGTTTTACATAATGCAGCAGCATCGACACACGTAGGACACCCAACATTAGAGGTGATTTCTTTTTCCAAATCAAATACACTTTTCCACCAGGGGCGGATCCAGAGTCTTGTCTCGGGAGGGGCACTGCCAGAAAATATGTTTTTTTGCTGGCAATTTAACGGGGAAATGACTGGTGGTGGCGCTTCAATCATCCTGGCACCATGGTTGTTATCCACTTCAGCCCCGGAAGGATTTACCCCCTTCCTGACCAGAGCACTTTTTACAATTTGGCACTGCGTTGCTTTAACTGCTAATTGCGCGGTCATGCAATGGTGTACCCAAACGAAATTTGCGTCCTTTTCTTCCCACAAATAGAGCTTTCTTTTGATGGTATTTGATCACCTCTGCCATTTTTATTTTTTGCGCTATAAACGGAAAAAGACCGAAAATTTTGAAAAAAAATGATATTTTCTACTTTTTGTTATAAAAAAAATCCAATAAACTCAATTTTAGTCATACATTTAGGCCAAAATGTATTCGGCCACATGTCTTTGGTAAAAAAAAAGTCAATAAGCGTATATTCATTGGTTTGCGCAAAAGTTATAGCGCCTACAAACTAGGGTACATTTTCTGGAATTTACACAGCTTTTAGTTTATGACTGCCTATGTCATTTTTTGAGGTGCTAAAATGGCAGGGCAGTACAAAACCCCCCCAAATGACCCCATTTTGGAAAGTAGACACCCCAAGGAAATTGCTGAGAGGCATGTTGAACCCATTGAATATTTATTTTTTTTGTCCCAGGTGATTGAATAATGACAAAAAAAAAAAAAAATTTACAAAAAGTTTCCACTAAATGATATATTGCTCACACAGGCCATGGGCATATGTGGAATTGCACCCCAAAATACATTCAGCTGCTTCTCCTGAGTACGGGGATACTACATGTGTGGGACTTTTTGGGAGCCTAGCCGCATACGGGGGCCCCGAAAACCAAGCACCGCCTTCAGGATTTCTAAGGGCATAGATTTTTGATTACACTCCTCACTACCTATCACAGTTTTGAAGGCCATAAAATGCCAAGATGGCACAAAACCCTCCCAAATGACCCCATTTTGGAAAGTAGACACCCCAAGCTATTTGCTGAGAGGTATGTTGAGTCCATGGAATATTTTTTTTTTTTTTGACACAAGTTGTGGGAATGTGACAATTTTTTTTTTTTTTTGCACAAAGTTGTCACTAAATGATATATTGCTCACACAGGCCATGGGCATATGTGGAATTGTACCCCAAAATACATTTAGCTGCTTCTCCTGAGTATGGGGATACCACATGTGTGGGACTTTTTGGGAGCCTAGCCGCGTACGGGGCCCCGAAATCCAATCACCGCCTTTAGGATTTCTAAGGGCATAAATTTTTTATTTCACTCCTCACTACCTATCAGAGTTTTGAAGGCCATAAAATGCCAAGATGGCACAAAACCCCCCCAAATGACCCCATTTTGGAAAGTAGACACCCCAAGCTATTTGCTGAGAGGCATGTTGAGTCCATGGAATATTTTATATTTTGACACAAGTTGCAGGAATGTGACAATTTTTTTTTTTTTTTTTTGCACAAAGTTGTCACTAAATGATATATTGCTCAAACATGCCATGGGCATATGTGGAATTGCACCCCAAAATATATTCTGCTGCTTCTCCTGAGTACAGGGATACCACATGTGTGGGACTTTTTGGGAGCCTAGCCGCGTACGGGGCCCCGAAAACCAAGCACCGCCTTCAGGATTTCTAAGGGCATAAATTTTTGATTTCACTCCTCACTACCTATCACAGTTTTGAAGGCCATAAAATGCCAAGATAGCACAAAACCCCCCCAAATGACCCCATTTTGGAAAGTAGACACCCCAAGCTATTTGCTGAGAGGCATGTTGAGTCCATGGAATATTTTATTTTTTGACACAAGTTGCGGGAATGTGAGAATTTTTTTTTTTTTTTTTGCACAAAGTTGTCACTAAATGATATATTGCTCACACAGGCCATGGGCATATGTAGAATTGCACCCCAAAATACATTCTGCTGATTCTCCTGAGTACGGGGATACCACATGTGTGGGACTTTTTGGGAGCCTAGCTGCGTACGGGGCCCTGAAAACCCAGCACCGCCTTCAGGATTTCTAAGGGCGTAAAGTTGTAATTTCACTCCTCACTACCTATCACATTTTTGAAGGCCATAAAATGCCCAGATGGCACAACCCCCCCCCCCAATTGACCCCATTTTGGAAAGTAGACACCCCAAGCTATTTGCTGAGAGGCATGTTGAGTCCATGGAATATTTTATATTTTGACACAAGTTGCGGGAAAGTGACAATTTTTTTTTTTTTTTTTGCACAAAGTTGTCACTAAATGATATATTGTTCCAACATGCCATGGGCATATGTGGAATTACACCCCAAAATACATTCTGCTGCTTCTCCTGAGTACGGGGATACCACATGTGTGGGACTTTTTGGGAGCCTAGCCGCGTACGGGGCCCCGAAAACCAAGCACCGCCTTCAGGATTTCTAAGGGCATACATTTTTGATTTTACTCCTCACTACCTATCACAGTTTTGAAGGCCATGGAATGCCCAGATGGCACAACCCCCCCCCCCAAATGACCCCATTTTGGAAAGTAGACACCCCAAGCTATTTGCTGAGAGGCATGGTGAGTATTTTGCAGCTCTCATTTGTTTTTGAAAATGAAGAAAGACAAGAAAAACGTATTTTTTTTTTCTTTTTTCAATTTTCAAAAGTTTGTGACAAAAAGTGAGGTCTGCAAAATACTCACTATACCTCTCAGCAAATAGCTTTGGGTGTCTATTTTCCAAAATGGGGTCATTTGGGGGGGGTTTGTGCCATCTGGGCATTCCATGGCCTCCGAAACTGTGATAGGCAGTGAAGAGTGAAATCAAAAATTTACGCCCTTAGAAAGCCTGAAGGCGGGGCTTGGTTTTCGGGGTCCCGTACGCGGCTAGGCTCCCAAAAAGTCTCACACATGTGGTATCCCCGTACTCAGGAGAAGCAACAGAATGTATTTTGGGGTGTAATTTCACATATTCCCATGGCATGTTTGAGCAATATATCATTTAGTGACAACTTTGTGCAAAAAAAAAAAAAAAATTTTGTCTTTTTCCCGCAACTTGTGTAAAAATATAAAATATTCCATGGACTCGACATGCCTCTCAGCAAATAGCTTGGGGTGTCTACTTTCCAAAATGGGGTCATTTGGGGGGGGTTTGAACTGTCCTGGCATTTTATGCACAACATTTAGAAGCTTATGCCACACATCGACCACTCTTCTAACCACTTGAAGACAAAGCCCTTTCTGACACTTTTTGTTTACATGAAAAAATTATTTTTTTTTTGCAAAAAAAATACTTTGAACCCCCACACATTATATATTTTTTTAAAGCAAATGCCCTACAGATTAAAATGGTGGGTGTTTAATTTTTTTTTTTCACACAGTATTTGCGCAGCGATTTTTCAAACGCATTTTTCGGGGAAAAAACACACTTTTTTAAATTTTAATACACTAAAACACACTATTTTGTCAAAATGTTTGATGAAATAAAAAAGATGATCTTAGGCCGAGTACATGGATACCAAACATGACATGCTTTAAAATTGCGCACAAACGTGCAGTGGCGACAAACTAAATACATTTTTAAAAGCCTTTAAAAGCCTTTACAGGTTACCACTTTAGATTTACAGAGGAGGTCTACTGCTAAAATTACTGCCCTCGATCTGACCTTCGCAGTGATACCTCACATGCATGGTGCAATTGCTGTTTACATTTGACGCCAGACCGACGCTTGCGTTCGCCTTTGTGCGAGAGCAGGGGGGGGCAGGGGTGCTTTTTTTTTTTTTTTTTTTATTATTTTTTTTGCTTTTTTATCTTATTTTTAAACTGTTCCTTTCATTTTTATTTATTTTTTAATCATTTTTATTGTTATCTCAGGGAATGTAAATATCCCCTATGATAGCAATAGGTAGTGACAGGTACTCTTTTTAGAAAAAATTGGGGTCTATTAGACCCTAGATCTCTCCTCTGCCCTCAAAGCATCTGACCACACCAAGATCGGTGTGATAAAATGCTTTCCCAATTTCCCAATGGCGCTGTTTACATCCGGCGAAATCTAAGTCATGAAATGCTCGTAGCTTCCGGTTTCTTAGGCCATAGAGATGTTTGGAGCCATTCTGGTCTCTGATCAGCTCTATGGTCAGCTGGCTGAATCACCGGCTGCATTCTCAAGTTCCCTGTTGGGACAGGAGAGCCAGAGAAAAACATGGAAGACGGTGGGGGGGGGCATTCCCTCCCACTGCTTGTAAAAGCAGTCTAGAGGCTAATTAGCCGCTAGGATTGCTTTTACAAGAAAGCCGACCACTGGCTGAAAAGAATGATACCAAGATGATACCTAAACCTGCAGGCATCATTCTGGTATAACCACTCAAAGTCCAGCAACATACCAGTACGTTGCTGGTCCTTGTTGGGCATACATTGTAAACTTTTTTTTCATGCAGCCTGTGGGCTGAACGAAAAAAAGATATTGATCGGTGGGTATGCCCACCATTAGAATACCTCCCTTCATCCACCCACTTCTAATGATGGGCATACATGCACCGTATATATATGCCGAAGCATGGGGGCATCCTCCCGCAAAAGGCAGGAGCAAATCGCTCCTCCACCCACTGCTGCCCCCACGCTTCGGCATATATGCTGAAGTATGTAACTGTGGTGGTGAAATCACCTCCGACAGCGCTGGAGTCACGGCTTTATGTATCGTGGGAGCAAACGCTGTTGCTGTCAAGATAAATAAATCCGTGCTGCAACTGAATGGCGTACCTGCTAAGCAAATGATGGTTAACTAAAAAACAAAGTAACATTACAGTATAACAGTAATATTTACCATACCTGCAAAGCAAAATACAAAAAAAAATAGTAAAAAATAAAACATTTAACGCAACCTGTGCCTACCTAAAAAATATATATGCCGAAGCATGGGGGCATCCTCCCGCAAAAGGCAGGAGCAAATCGCTCCTCCACCCACTGCTGCCCCCACGCTTCGGCATATATGCTGAAGTATGTAACTGTGGTGGTGAAATCACCTCCGACAGCGCTGGAGTCACGGCTTTATATATCGTGGGAGCAAACGCTGTTGCTGTCAAGATAAATAAATCCGCTCTGCAGCTGAATGGCGTACCTGAAAACAAAAAAGTGGTTAACAATAAAAAAAACAAAGTATAAAAAAATTGCATACCTATAAAGCAAACATGATAAAAACATAACAATAAAACATTGCAGTATAGAATGCAGAACAATAGAGAGAGAATAGAGAACAATAAAACAACAACTATTTTTTTTTTTTTATTTTATATATTTTTTTGTGTTTTTTTCTTTTTTTTTACTTTTTTTTGTTTTTTTTACACTTTTTTTTGTAACTTTAACTTTTTTAACTGGTACCAGGTTTGGGTCTCTCAAAATGCGACAGCATCTTGGGAGACCCTGTGGAAGTGTGCCTAGTCTGTGCAGTGCTGTACCCTACGCTAATACTCCACTAGGGTATGGTAGCGTTCAAAACATTCACCAATGCAAAGACCAGGATTGCCAGGACAGAGGGGACAATAATACCGGGTGTCACGCCTAAATCCGCGCTTGCTGCAGACACAACATCTTTTTTGGGGGTTCGTTGGGTAGGGGTACTCGGGAGGGCATAAAGAAAATGCCTCTCATGCAGCCGGCTTACTGCATTTGGTTGGGGATGGTGAGGTGGAGCACCGTCTGGATACAGAAGGGCTCTGACGATCTCTTCCTGGAATTTAAGGAAGGATCCAGTCCGTCCTGAAGCTCTGTATAGCACATAAGCATTCAGCAAAGCCAATTGAAATAAATAAACAGACACTTTTTTGTACCAGCGTCTGGCCTTACGGGCAATTAGGTACGGCGCCAACAACTGGTCGTTGAGGTCCACCCCTCCCATATTAAGGTTATATTCGTGGACACAGAGGGGTTTCTCCACAACACCAGTCGCCGTAGGAATTTGGACCATCGTGTCTGCATGAAGGGAGGTGAGAACGAAAACATTCTTCTTATCCCTCCACTTCATAGCGAGCAAATTATTATATTTCAAGCAGGCTCTCTCCCCCAGCCTAAGACGGGAATCTACAAGCCGCTGGGGAAAGCCCCGGCAATTAGGTCGCACGGTGCCACATGCTCCAATCTGATGATCAAAAAGGTGGCTAAAAAGTGGCACGCTCGTATAATAATTGTCCACGTACAAGTGGTACCCCTTTCCGAATAAGGGTGACACCAAGTCCCACACTATCTTGCCAGCGCTTCCTATGTAGTCAGGGCAGTTTGTCGGCTCTACGTGACTATCTTTGCCCTTGTAAACCATAAAACTACATGTATAGCCTGTGGCCCTGTCACAGAGCTTATACATCTTGACCCCGTATCTGGCACGCTTGCTGGGAAGGTACTGTTTGAATGACAAGCGGCCAGAAAATTTAACCAGGGACTCATCAACGCAGACAACTTGATGGGGAGTAAACAAGTCTGCAAATTGTTGGTTGAAGTGGTTTACGAGGGGCCGAATTTTGTAGAGCCGATCGTATGCAGGGTCTCCACGAGGACGACAGAGTTCATTGTCGTTGAAGTGCATGAACCGCAAAATCTGCTCGTATCGTGCCCTGGCCATGGAGGCAGAGAACAAGGGTGAATGGTAAATTGGGTCAGTGGACCAATATGACCGCAACTCACTCTTTTTATTCAACCCCATGAGGAGGGAAAGGCCCAGAAAGATCTTAAATTCGGAGACCGTAATTGGTCTCCAATCTCTGGCAAGGGAGGACTGAGGATTAGCGGCGATGTATTGACCAGCGTATAAATTGCTTTGGTCCACAATAGATCTATAGAGATCTTCGGTGAAAAACAGTGAATAAAAATCCAGTGGCGTAAAGTCAACTGTTTCCACCTGAATTGCGGGTTGGCCAGTGAAAGGGGGAAGTACGGGTGCTGCAGAAGTGGTGGGTACCCAATTCGGATTGGCGAATGCAGCAGGAAGGGCACTATGGGCACGACGGGCCTGGGTTCGTCTTCTTGGTGGCAGCGGGACACTACTTGTGCTTGCCACCTCGCCAGCTTGAACTGCACTTATGGGACTCGCCACGTCACCAAGTGTTACTGCAGTGCTGGATGTACGACCAGGGTGTACTAGGCCGCTGGTGCTTGCCAGTTCACCAGAAGGAATAGCGGCACTAGTACTTCTCTGCTCCATACGAGAGCCCTGCGGTTCTTGCACTTCAAGGACAGAATAAGTTTGGGGTCTGGTACGCCTGACCTTAGCAGGGACCACAACTCCGTCGTCAGAGCTATCTGTCATGGAGCCGCTGTCCTCTACAGGATCGTATTCTGAGCCTGAATCTGACAGATGAGTGACTTCCTCTTCACTATCTGTCATGCTCAGAAACCTGTAGGCCTCTTCACTAGTGTACCTTCGATTTGCCATTTTGGCCTCTAAATTTAGGGGTACACTAGTGAGACTCACAGGCAAAAAAGCTCCTGACTGTCAGCGACTGATTCAAAACGCTACCAAAAACCTGTTAGCGATCGCAGGGATCAGGCCTGACTCTGCGAACGCTGCAGTTATGTGTGCTTAGTGTTTTGTAAGTGTCAGTTATTGATCGATACTGCACTTGGGTGGGCTGGGCTGGGCTGGGCCGAGGAGCAAAACGCAGGTGCTAGCAGGTATCTGGGCTGATCCCGCTAACACTGCGTTTCAGGGAACCCTAAACTGCTGGGGAGTATAGATCTGATCGGATCAGATATCGATCCGTTCAGATACTATAGCACTAAGGGAGGTGTATGCTGCGTGCGTGGGTTTTAGCGGTACTGGCGCTAACCTGACGCTGCCTGGGGCGACGCAGACCTTATCTGATCCTAAAAACTTAACTTCTATCACCGCCGGGCAATTAGGGGGTTAAACCTTTATAAGGTAATAAACGGCGGGTGCCCTAAAACTATAATAAACTATAATAAACTGTAATAAACTATAATAAACTACAAAAAACAAACTAGCTAACCAGCGTCACCCGTAACACTTATACGGTGATCGCTGGTGAAAGGGTTAACTAGGGGGCAATCAGGGGGTTAAAACCTTTAGCAGGTAGTATATGGGGGTCCCTGTCGCTATAAAACACTCACAGCGAACCTATATACTTACCTCCCTAAACTAGCGTCACCTGTGTCACTAATACAGCGATCAGAAAAACGATTGCTTAGCGACACTGGTGACGGGGGGTGATCACGGGGTTAACCTTTATTAGGGGGGGTTAGGGGGGTACCCTGGACCTAAAGGGGGGTACCCTAGACCTAAAGGGGGCTAACCTAACTGCCCTAACACTTATAACTGACACAAACTGACACCAATGCAAAAAAAAAAAACACTGCTATTGGTGTCAGAGTGACAGGGGGTACAGGGGGGTGATCGGGGGGTGATCGGGGGGGTGACAGGGGGGTGAAAAGTGTGCCTGCGTGTTCTACTGGAAGTGTAGTGTTGGTGCACTTACTTGGATGTCTTCTCTCCTCGGCGTCGGATCAAAAAGACCGGCTCGAGGAGAGATGACATCACTTCCTCTCCCTCTGTTTACATTACAGAGGGAGAGGAAGCATTTGATTCGCTGGGAGCGATCGGGAGGGGGTGGCCATCAATTTATGGCCTCCCCCTGACCCCTCATCGCCCGCGAACAAGAGCCGACCGCCTACGGCACCGGGGGGGGTCCGATCGGACCCCCCGCCCTCGGGAAGGCATCACGTATCAGGTACGTGATTTTGCCTGCCCGTGCCGCTCTGCTCACGTATATATGCGTGAGGCGGTCGGCAAGTGGTTAAAGTATCAGGATGATTGAAGCGCATTATTTCTATTATTACATTATAGCATAAAATGAAATGGTTCAACTCACCATAATGCAGATTCAGTGGGAGCCCTGAGTGTGCCACCGTCGCCTGCCACACGTTGCAAATTGTCACTTGCCTGGTACCAGATGCAGATTGTCACTTGCCACGTCACCTGCCATATGTTGCGCATTGTCACTTGCCATACATTGCAAATTGTCATTTGGTAGATCACCTGCCACACGTTGTGGATTGTCACCTGCCACACCTTGCGGATTGTCACTTCTCCACATCACCTGCCACACGTTGCGGATTGTCACTTTGCCACGTCACCTGCCACACGTGGATTGTCACTTTGCCACGACACCTGCCACACGTTGCGGATTGTCACTTGCCTGCCACCAGATGCAGATTGCCACTTTGCGACGTCACCTGCCACACCTTGCAGATTGTCACTTGCCTGCTAAGGTGGTGTTTGCTTGTCTCTTGCTATCCCAGAGTCAGGCAGCAGAGAGATAATGTAATCTCTCTGCTGCCCACGCTGCCTGCACAGTGAGGGCGGAAGTTACTGCAGGAATGCAGGGAAGGCGCGGGGCGGTAAGAGATGATCTCATCTCTCTGCTGCTCCACCCCCTAGCTAGCTGATTGGCCAGCTGTGCGTTCACACCGAGCCAGTTTTCTCACACTCACCCACCCACAAGCCGCCGCTGCGCCGACCGCCCGTAAACCGCGCCACCCAGCCCGCTCGCTCTCTTACCCACCCGTGGAGGCGCCACGGAGCTGCCTGCTTGCGGAGAAGCCTGCTCTCTCACCCACCCAGCAACACATTTCTCGGGGGTGGCAATTGCCCCGTTGCCCCCCCTGGATCTGCCCCTGTTTTCAACACTAGTACCAACTAGTATTCCAGTGTTTCTGCTCTCCCTCAGCTTCTCTCCATTACTCAGCTAATGTGACCTCAATGTTAACGAAGGGGGGGCAGGGAAGGGTTAAACGAGCATGCTGTGCAGGGGATCAACGCCCTTTTTATCAAGACTGATGACATCACTGGTTGTTAGGACACTGGTGGCTGGAAGGTTGTAATGGTGAACAAATAAAAAAAACCTGTGCCTTTATGTAACTAAAAGGCAGGCTTGATCAATCTGCTGGCTTGTATACATTTTTGGGCAATTTTTAGGCATTTTGCCAAGGCACTCCTGAAGAAACCTCAAGGCACCCCAGGGTGCCTGGGCACCCTGGTTGAAAAAGGTTGCAGTATAGAATAATGTTAAACTTACTATAAAGCAGTGGTGGCCCGTGCATTGTGGACGCACGGGGGCCACCCCCCGACACCTCCACCGCCCTCCCTATTCATGTGCCTGGCCCCTTTCAGCACGCCGGACACATGAAATACTAAGGCTGGGATAGGCGGGGGGTGTGAATTTTGAAGCACGCGATTAGAGCCAGAGGCTCTAATAGCCTTCAAAATAGGGTGGACTCTGGGCACAGAGCACTGGGTCCCGATCCCACCCTGTTGTGTGGCATAGCGAATTAATTTTCCCTATTTTCACACTAACATTCCTCCCTGCCAATCAGCAGGCAGGTCCATGAGACCTGTCTCCTGATTGGCCAAAGCATTAGGCGATCCTTTTGGATGCCAAATGCTTTGGCGGAAGAGGAGACACGGCGAAGGAAGCCTGAAGATGAGCCGAGCGGACACAGGAGCCGCAGCCGCCGCTTTCCGCTGAGGTGGAGAGCCGCCAAAAAAGGAGAGCCGCCGAGGAGGAGAGCCGCCGCTTACCTCCGAGGAGGAGAGCTGCTGAGGAGGAGAGCCCCGTCACTCCAGGAGAGGAGCAGAGCCCCGTAACACTTGCGGTAAGTGCCGCTGGACCAGCCGCGCGGGGGGGGTTGTTGAAGTTACAGCCGAGCCTGGCTGCATTTGATGGGCACAAGTGACTGCATATACTAAGCACAAGTGGCTGCATTTGATGGGCACAAGTAGCTGCATTTGATGGGCACAAGTGGCTGCATATGATGGGCACAAGTGGCTGCATTTGATTGGCACAAGTGGCTGCATATGATGGGCACAAGTGGTTACATTTGACAGGCACAAATGGCTGCATACGATGGGCACATTGGCTGCGTTTGATGGGCACAATGGCTGCATATGACGGGCACATGTGGCTGCATTTGATGGGCACAGTGGCTGCATTTGATGGGCAAAGTGGCTGCATTTGATGGGCAAAATGGCTGCATTTGATGGGAACAGTGAGGCTGCAATTGATGGGGGGGGGTTCAGTATTTTTCAGTTTGTGCCCCCCCAAAAATTTTGAGCACCAGCCCCGCCACTGCTATGAAGCTGTACAAACAGAAATTCATAGCAGCAATGTCTTGGCATCTCAATAAGGTGAATCATTAGCTAGTGGTATAGTCTCTATAAGGCTTTGTAGCCACAGATGCTAGAGAACAACCACCAACCATTTAAAATAAACCCACCATCCAATTTAAATATTTAAAGAAAACAATCAGTACCCCAGGTTTTTTTTAGATTCAGCCTCTGTGATAGAGAATAAAACATTTCACAGTTGTCACAAGTACATGGGGGTGAAGGGAACTGTTAGGCATCTTTCACCCGGGCACCTCCGTCTTCCGGATTCCGCTTGCTCAGTGGGGGATCGCTCCGCTGATCCCCTCTGAGCAGGCGGATGACAGGTCCTGTCCCCTCCGCTGTGCAGAGTGGACACAGTCCCGCTCTCCTCTATAAGGAAATCGGGTAGAAACGGACCACCTGTCCCTTTTTATCTGATCCGATCCTCCAGAAGGATGGAAACAAGGACCACCATCCTTCTGGATTTTGCAGGCAGCATTGGATCGGGTAGCAGCGGGTGCCAGCGGACATGTGTCTGCTGACATTAGCCGCTCCATAGGGGAGATTGGAGGGTCCAATCAGGTCCACCTGAAAAACTGACAGGCGGACCTGATTGGAAAGCCCATGTGAAAGGACCCTAACAAGACAACTCTCTAAAGGGGGATTCCCCTAACTTTGCAGTGATTTTCTTTCACTTCTTGTTCCATCTATATGGGCACAGGGCATGAAAGAATACTGTATCCCTTTAGTTGAATACAGAGAGCAAACATAACTTGACAATAGTTCTACTCATGCTGTATTCTATTTAAAGCAATAATTTTAATAGATATACTTTGAGGTTAAACCCACAAAATGTCTGCTATTACCTTTTATGGGTAGAAAGTTCTATATGCCTTGTAAAAATAGTTTTTATTTGTTCACAGGTGCTGACCTACTTGATTTCAGCTCTAGACCCCAACATCTGGCAGTCCTTACTGGACAGTGAGGCACACTCATTGTGGAAGCGGATGGTAGTTGGAGAGGCTTAACAATCATTCTCTTAGTAGCAAAGCACAACTAGTTTTAGAGAAGCACTTAAAGTAACACTTTTTGGCTAAGGTAGTAGAGGACACCTTGTGGTGACACAGGACTTTGATTAGTTGTAATTGGACTTGGGCTTACTTTAGCAGGCTTTACCTGTATTCCTACTTTTAAGGCACTTAAATAGTTAGGGAGACTGACCAACTAAAGACATACAGTGTAAATGGGAGAGCAAGGTGGTTTGGTAGCTCCGGCAGCATGCTTAGTAGTAGTTAGTCACATTCAACTGGGCTTGTTCTGTAATGATGAAGATGTTTCATAGCTTCTGCAAGCAACTTCTTCAGTTCTAATGAGTGCCAGGAAGATACACATGCATATACAAACAAGTGTCACAGATACCTTCGCCCAATTACCATAGAAAGGTAGATGTAAATCAAAGGATTACATTTACACTATGAAGCCTTCCTGACACTAAGAATGAAATTATGTCACTAGAACCGGGTGATTCCACAATTTTCGCACTTCTCAACCTATACTTAGTAACAACATCTGCTTTTCCATGGTAATTGGATCAATGTGGTGATGCTACCTGTTTAGATATACACTCACCGGCCACTTTATTAGGTACACCTTGCTAATAAGTACACTTTGATGTTTGGGTGAAGGTACACTTTAAGGTTGGGTTCACACTATGCCACATGTGGCTCACAGCAGGAGTCCTGTGCATCCCCATTCACCATTCCAGGTCCGATTTCAGCTGAATGTGGACCTGAAACAGACCAAAAGGTGCACAGGACCCCTGTGCAAATTTGCACCGGAGCCATAGAGGAGATATGTGAACCGGCTCCATAGAGAGACGGTCACAATCTCCTACCATGCTAATTGGGTACGGGGAAACAGCAGCCTAAAGCAAATGACTAGTTTAGTTATAGTATAGCTTTTGTCTCCTTGGATCTATAATAACAACAAAAATGTCAACAGTCAAGAAAAAAAACACAGACTGACTTTTGGTAGAGCAAGGAAAGTGCTACAAAAGATCTTAAAAAAAACTGATATGTCTTCAACTACAAAGGTCAGAATTGTCCAGGCTATGGCATTTTCTCTTAAGCTGTCCATACACCAGTAGAATTGCATTCTAATTTGCCTACAGAAATTCTAAAAAAAAGTTCATGCCATCATTGAGACAACTAAATTTGTTTGAAAGTCCTTAAAATTTTGTGCAGACCTAAATGAATAGAATGCCAATCAGAGTATCTTTTGTACCTAGCATGTGTGCACTATAATAAATCTTTTCCGAACAGAAACCACATTCAGACTTAGAATTTTGTTTGTTTGAGAAAAAACTTTCCATCCTGCTCCTTCATATTTTCTTGTCACTACATTAAAAAATGACCATGATTTCACCCCACTAAATGTTTAAAAATCAAACGAGCATTCCAAAAACAAAATTTTCTATTAAAATTCTATTAGTGTATGACCAGCTAAACTCTCTATGGATGAGAAAGCATACACTCACAAACATTGTAAGCTTGATGTTTTGAAGACTTAAAGCGGGGTTCCACCCAAATTTTGAACAATATCTGTATGTATTCTCTTCCTTGCCTAGATGCTGATATGCCGTTTAAAAAAATGTAAATCGCCGTAATTACCTTTTATTTTTCTATTCTTCTTTGCACTTCCTGGTTCTCCTCCCGTGGGAGTAGGCGTGTTTCTAGCCTCTCCCAGACTCCTGGGAGCTAGTCTCAGGCTTCCCAGGATGCCACTGAGCATGTGCGGGAACGAGCGGTGAATGCTGGGAGCACAGCATTCACCACATCCAGGAAATAAATGCTTGTGGGCTTCAAATGCCCACAATGAAGATGGAAACCGCCTGCAGTGAATAATATAAGTTATTCTTTCCGACGAAATCTGACACAGGCGGACATATTACACACAATATGTGAGTATGTAATGCTGAGAAGAAAAGTTTGTGAATGAACTAAAAAAAAAAAAAACGATAGATAGGTGGACCCCCGCTTTAAGACCCAAACAGAAAAATTTTGAGAAAAATGAGTCCAAATCAACTTGACAGCACCTAATAATAATAGCTGAAACTGTTTTTTTATTTTATTAAGTCATTAGCAAAGTCCAAATCACAACACCAAGAATCTTTATTTGTGAGGACCTCTCTCTTTAAAGCTGAATTCCAGGAATTCAGCTCCTTTGTAAAATGTATAGGCATACTATGAGTTAAGTCCAAAGAGCTACATGACATCTCCTTGGCTTACCTCTATTGTTTACATCTTAACCCGCGTACACACGAGCGGGATTTCCGTCGGAAAAATCTTGGATGGTTTTTCCGACTGGATTACGCTCAAACTTGGCTTGCATACACACAGTCACACAAAAGTTCGCTGAACTTTCAAACGTCAAAAACGCGGTGATGTACAAAACTACGAAGGGCTGAGAAAATGAAGTTTAATGCTTCCGAGCATGAGCCGAATTGTTTCCGAGCATGCGTAGGAATTTTGCGCGCCCGAATTGGTACAGGCGATCGGAATTTCAGATCAGAACTTTTTTCCGACCTAAAAATTGAGAACATGCTCTCAATCTTTAGCTGGCTGGAATTCCACCAGCAAAAGTCCGATAGAGTATACACATGGTCGCATTTTCGGACTTTTGCTGGCGTAATTTCCGCTCGTGTGTATACGGGGCATAACAGTTTTATTGCACTCCCGGAAGATGGCTTATTGTATTTCCAAGAGCTCGCTGCTGTTGCTTCAGGTCTAAGTATCTTCAACATTGGTGTTGGAGAAGCTGCTATGCCTGTCCCTCCCCTCCCCTCCTCCTGCCCAATCACAGAAGCCTTTGCATTATGTGAACTCATTCAAAAAATACAAAGACTTCTCTGAATGGGCAGCAGAGCGGAGAGGCGGGCATAGCTGCTTTGTGTGCCTCCCTCTCCTCTCTCTTGGAGGGGTGGGCATAGCTGCTCTGTATGCCTCCCTCTCCTCTCTTTCGCAGGGGCAGGCATAGCTGCTCTGTATGCCTCCCTCTCCTTTCTCACAAGTGTCAGTGTATGCTCCAGCAGAGCCATAAACCTGTCAGATATAAATAATAGAGATCATGCACCTCCTTGGACTTAACTCATAGCATACCTGTCCATTTTACAAAGTGGCTGCAATTTTTGGAATTCAGCTTTAACTCTTCCATTAAGTATCTCTTCAGAAGTGTCACCGCAGCAGTAACCAAAAAAAAAAGGCTCCCTGCAACCACTCCTCTGATTGGGTAATGACTTTGAAATGCTGATTGTACACTTGTTTTAAATGATGTGATTGGTGAAGTTGCAAACGGCATTCATGTTTAAAGGCGCTGATTGCTTAATGATTTCAAGTTGCTGATTACATCGTCAGTATTTTAGAGAATTATGCTGTAAATGTTCAATTCATAAAAACTTATGGAAAAATGCTTGATCATCCAAATAAAATTCAGTCACATTTAGATATGAACGAGTAGACATTTTCAATTCTACCCATAATATAACAACAGTGTTTTCAAAGCTGCGTGTTTTTCTTCTGAAGAAGAAAATTGAACCTATCATTTCAAAGAAGATGGCACTTACTAATCATGTAAGAAGCATGGAGGCTACCATTGCTGACCCCTTCTCAAAATGCTAGTTGCCTAGAAATCATGCTGGACTGCTGGCTTCAGTACTTTGAGTCACTGCCCTGAAACATGTATGCAGATTGAGGACTTCTGACTTTTTATTTGACTGATCTGCATATTTGGTCCAGGACAGCAACAGCAATGCTACAATTGGCAAGAATGTAGGATTAAAGTGGTTCTAAAGGCTGAATGGCAGAAGTTTTTTTTACCCTAATGCAGTCTCTGCATTAAAATAAAAAAAACCTTCCCATTGCAGCTCCCCCCCTCCCCCTTATACTTGCCTGATCTCGATCCAGTCATTGACTCCCACTGCTTTCAACCACAGCCAGTAATTAGGAAGCAGGGGGCTGGGTCGAGCTGAGCTCTGTATGTCAATGGAGACATAGAGAGCGGCTTGGGAGCAGCCCCTTCCCCAACTGGGAAAAGGAGAGAGACCATGTCAGGTTGGACATGCCAGTAGAAGGACTTTTGTGCACAGGCTAAAACATATTCCTTTTCATGCTCGCAAGAATCGGGCACTGGCTAATTCATATGGGCATGTGCAAACTCGCGCGCATGAGCCGTCGTGCATTCTTGTGCACCTGTGACAGATGCTGACGCCAAACGTGCTGATCCTGTTAATCTGTACCCTGCTTCTAGTTGCTGACCTGGCTTATCTTGACCATTCTCTGATCTCCCCCTGCATCGACCTCGGCTTGTCCCCTGACCTTTGCTTCTGTCTGCTCCTTTGGCTCCTGCTTCACTGATCAGTTCCAGACCCGGCTTGTTTCCTGAACATGCTCCTGTCTATGCCCTGTACCCGATCCATCCCGCCTATGAATGATCTGGCCTACCTGAATCTGCTACTCTATCTGCTGTCACAGTACCAACGGCCTGCCTGCTTGCCTGCTTGCTGAAGCCATCTGACGACTTTTCCTGCACAGCGTGGATACCTGCCCTGCTGCTAGCAAGACCTACAGGCACTCGTGCCACTCTGTACTCTTGCTTCTCCTGTCTACACTATAAGGGGCCCATAGTCAGAGGTATAAGAGAGGCCTTCCTCATCATTTCAGGCTCTGCTACCAGGTACTGGATAGACCCCAAGCGCAGAGGCGGGCTTACATTACCCCAGGGTGGATCCATGGCTGCAGTGGAGATAGTCAAGACAATGATGGGTGCAAGTCACTTTTCAAAGGTTTATTTGCCCTAGCTCACAGGGAGAGGGAGAATTAGTTTGCAGGTCTTCTCCAGCAACAGGGCTCCAGGCTCCATCAGCTTCTCCTCCATTTAAGAAAGTGTCTGGGTCCTATGAGGGCAGACACCGATCTCCCTCTAGCAGGACTAACATTCTCTGATGAGTGGAGTCACGGCGCATAACATCATCGCGAATTTGCGCTGCACCATCTTGATGGTTTAAAATCCCTATTGTATATGCTGCCTTTTTTACTGATGTTTATAAGTGCAATACTTAAAAAAAATTATCTCTTTGCGGTTTTCACTACACTATGAGATGACCATGTTCTCTTTTTAACACATTTTTTTTTTTTTTTAGAGAGATCTGGCTTTCCTATTTTTGGATCTGGAAACCTTATCTGGAGGTTTAAAACTGCGCTATTTGACCATTCTTTGGGATAGTTAAATCCTTACAGTAAGAAGCAGCATTATTGGGGTGACGGTGAGGTTGGAGGACTTTCTTAACCCCTTGACGCTGAGCTACGCAAACATGAGGTCCCACTGGACTGGGATTTTTTCCATGGGGAAATATTATATATTTGCGTATCTCCCAGCACAGAGACCGGGTCTGACCGAGAGCCCCAAGTGCTGAGCTCCCAATTCCAGGTAACCTGATCGCTGTGATAGCCTCTGATTGACTATTACAGTGATCAGGCACTGTGAAGCCCACCCCTGTGTTTTCTCTCTCTGTGAATGGAGGAGAGAGATACATTGTATCTCTTTCTCTCCTCGCAGAGAAACAAAAAAAGTGTGTGTAAAAAAAATGAAAAATAAATAAAAATAATGATAATGAAAAAAATTTAATAAATAAAAAAATTTAAAAAATACCTAGATCAAGGTTTGATATAGGTCAGTGCTAGGGTTAATGTTTGGGCCAAGGTCAGGATCAAAGGCCAAGGTCAGGGTCAGTATTTTTTCGTGACAGGTTTTTTTTTGTCAGTTGGTGTCAGTGCCATTGTGTTTTAGGTAGGATTAAAAAAAAAGTACGCACTATTGTTTTTGGGCTGTACTACCGGTACAAACAACAACTAACATACACATATGTGGTATCACTGTGATCATCAGGAGCAGGAGATTTTAATTTGGGTTGTTTTTGGTGGAAGGTTACGGTAGTAGCAAGAAATATACAGCTAAATTAAAATATATATATACATTTGTTTTACTATTTTGGGCCAATTTCCCTTTAATAATAAAAAAAAAATATGGTAATATCCATCACCATTTACCACCAATGGCAAGCCCAATTTGTCCTGAAAAAAAAAAAGCAGTAAAATCCACCTGGATGTGCAAAATAGTTGTGATGACAGTTTTACTAACATATGTCAAAGTTGCAAATTTGTGCTTAGGTATTAAGATTTTTTTTACCCTTGGTTGCGAAGGGGTTAATCTGGGTCTCGCCTTTAAGCACCAGTCCCTACAGATTTATGACCATTTGAATGGACTTTTGTTAATAATTTGTTTTTATTCGTTTGCACTTTTCCACGCCTTTGAGGTGGGATTACAGAATTTCACCAAGTTTATCTTGGTCTCATCAGACCACAGGACATGTTCCAGTTATCCATGTCCTTAGTCTGCTTGTCTTCAGCAAACTGTTTACAGAATTTACAGAATTTACAGAATTTCACCAAGTTTATCTTGGTCTCATCAGACCACAGGACATGGTTCCAGTTATCCATGTCCTTAGTCTGCTTGTCTTCAGCAAACTGTTTGCGGGCTTTCTTGTGCATCATCTTTAGAAGAGGCTTCCTTCTGGGATGACAGCCATGCAGACCAATGTGATGCATTGTGCGGCATATGGTCTGAGCACTGACAGGCTGACCCCCCCACTCCTTCAACCTCTGTAGCAATGCTGGGAGCACTCATACGTCTATTTCCCAAAGACAACCTCTAGATATGACACTGAGCACGTGCACTTAACTTCTTTGGTCAACCATGGCGAGGTCTGTTCTGAGTGGAACCTGTTCTGTTAAACCGCTGCATAGTCTTGGCCACTGTGCTGCAGATCAGTTTCAGGGTCTTGGCAATCTTTATGTACAACAACAATTCTTTTTTTAAGATCCTCAGGTGCCATGTTGAACTTCCAGTGACCAGTATGAGAGAGTGAGAGCGATAACACCAAATTTAACACACCTGATGCCCATTGACACCTGAGACCTTGTAACACTAACGAGTCACTAAACACTGGGGAGGGAAAATGGCTAATTGGGCCCAATTTTGACATTTTGACTTGGGGTGTACTCACTTTTGTCACCAGCGGTTTAGACATTAATGGCTGTGTGTTGAGTTATTTTGTGGGGACAGCAAATTTACACTGTTATACAAGCTGTACACTCACTACTTTACATTGTAGCAAAGTGTCATTTCTTCAGTGTTGTCACATGAAAAGATATAATAAAATATTTACAAAAATGTGAGGGGTGTACTCACTTTTGTCAGATACTGTAAATCTATAAATAGCTATATACGGTATATGCTTATTAATTTTTCCATCTCCCAACTGATAACACTGTTATTATATTTCATTTGAAGTGTTTTGCCTACATATTGTGCTAGCCGCTTTTTATTTATGTAGCGCCACCCCTGAAGGAGCTGCTTGAATATGTTTGGTTCTGTACTCTGCCTCTCAATCCCAAGAACAGTCCTAGCCCCTCTGGCACACCTAGTAAACAGTGTTAGTGCAAGCATGGTAGTAAATAGACATAAACTGTGGTGAACAAGAAAGTTTGTTTACTGGGAGACTTTCCACCATCAACAAACAGTAATAGGGTAACCCAGTAGTCAGAAATGGCAAGATTCTGATTTATAACAGTATAGCACAGAGCTTCCTGCGGATTTCAAATAGCACAGTTAAAACAACTTAAATGGTTCTAATGTGGCCTATGTGCTCAGGCATGAAGGGAAGCAGGACTGACTTGTTGACAGTAGGTCTATTTCCCTAAAATCCTGAAATCACAGGTCCAGGCGACAAACACGTGATGCAACAGGCAATAATATGAATTATCAACTTTAGGCTTAAGGTTAGAGTTCCTCTTAATGAGTATAACGATGACCACTGAGTCACTGCTAAATGAAGAAGAAACAGGAAAGTCCTTTCAATGTAAATGTCCGGTATCTTCAGCTAGCTCTGCTTTTGTCCACTTGGTGTCCTGTTTGGCAGGATGAGCAACGTGTATTTAAAGATATCCTGGCAGACAAAAGTGATGGACAGTATGCTGGCAGTGTCCTGGTAAGCAAGCTAGATCATGTGTCTGCTCAGCAGGGTGTAAGTGTAACACAGGTTCTACAGGTGTAGCCACAGGTAAGGCAACATTGTCTGCATGCAGTGTCTTTAAAGTGGGCATGTCCCTGCTCACCAATCCTGTGACCAAAGGGAGATGTCCTTGCAAGCTGGTTCTTCAAGTGACCCAACTGGCTACCTCACAAGCTGGAGCGCCTCACGCCTTCAGGGATGCCTGGAGATGCACCCGGGGTCCTCCCTCTGGTGGAATATCCATCACTGACCTTTGAGCTGTGGCAGGAACAGTCACATCAACTCAGGATGGCTGGTGCCTCTTTGCCTCGTGGTCTCCTGCCCCACTCCCAAGCAGCCTCTTGGTGTCCTACTCCTATCTCCTCCCAGAGCATGCTGGCCTGTGTAGTTTTCCCTCAGGGAGTTTACATTTGGGCCGTCTGTGTTGGGGACTACATGCCCCATGATCCCCTGCTGCTCTTGTGCTGGAATCCTATTGGTTCCCTCCCGCTTTCAATGAGGAAGCAGGTGAGGGAACAGAGTGGACGGCTGGGTCTGTCACACACTATTCAGTGGGAGAGGAAGGACAGGCTACTGTGTCCCTCAGATCCAGGCAGTGTGAGAATCCCGGCGGCCGCCAGCGGGAGGTGTGGGGCTGCGGGAGGGCTGAGCAGCACCCGCTACATTTATTTCCTTCATATTTTATATTTTTAACTCTTGAGCCCAAACACAAGTGTATGTTTCTTTTAGTCGTCCTCTGGATCTCCCACCTTATGTGCTGTACCCTCCTTGACCAGGCAGGGAAGCTTGAGGAGTCTTGGGCTAGGCCTCAACCAGACTCTGGCCTACTCAGCACAAACCACTGCACACCAGGCTACAGCCCTGGGGAAAAAGAGGGCTCACCAGGCCACTTCTCAAACATTTATTCCCTCCCCAGCATGCACCACTGCCAATGAACCTCTTTGTGGTTCCTAGAGAGGACATAAATTAGAAAAAGCTCAAGATTGTTACTGCCCCCTTGACTATAGCCCTAAGTGCCAGTGGCACAGAGTGGCGGCAGCAGGGAACAGCAAGAACCCTCAACCTAGAGGAGAAGCCAAGTGATAAAAACTACAAATTGGCCTGTGCAAACCACTACCCAGGAAAGCTAAATTTAGTAGACACCTGACGACAGGGTGGCTACATGCGCATGATCAATTCTGCAACTTTATTAAGTCAGGTTCATTCAGTCAACAACACCATAGAAATTATTGTCCAAGGCGGGCTTGCACCTGACTTAACATTCAACCTGGGAAAAAGAGAAACTTACAGGTTAAAGTCTATTTTTTTTTCAATTAGTAGTTTGTTCAGGATTTGCTTACGAGCAAGCACACATCTGTTAAAATTAAACTTGGTTTTTATAATGCTTTTACATATTTTCCTTTTGCTTATTAAATCACGTTTACAGGTGTTCCTCAGGGAGACTTAAAGCAATCTTTATATAAAAAAAAATACTTTTAATTGATCAATTAAAAGGGTAAATAAGTAAAAACCTCACATCGTAAGCTCAATAAACGAGTTTGGTTGTTTCTTCCTGTCCACACCCTCACCCTCTGCTCCATTAACATATTCGGCCCTCTCTCAGGGATATAGCAACTTCCTCTGGAATATAAAACACATGTAGAAACTTGGATCACCTCTCTCTCACTACTTGCTGTTTATTTTTGCCAGAGTAAACAGAGCAGATCATGAATGGAATAATTCTAAGCTTTATGGCTTTGAAAAGCAGTTCTGTATTGCTTGTTTAGAACACAGCACTTTGTTCTTGCTTTTATGGGAAAATCGTGGGGAGAAAAACAATGGAAGTTTAAACCAGCGGGTTGTTAAGGCTCATTACACTTTCGGTTCGGATAGGACATTTAAAAAAGGTGGTCCAGCCATGTTTTTACTAGCCCCACCCAATTGCCTACCTCCTGTCCCCATAATAGATTTTGTTTTAAAATACTTCCCCGTGATTGTTATTATTTTTATATTTGCATTAGACCACATTTATCATTAAACTGTTTGTTACTCCAACACTTCATATTCCTGATATGTGCCTGCTGTACCATGTACTTGTTTGTTCTCTTTGTATTGCTTCCTTTATGTGACATCCCTGGTGTTCCTTCTAGTCCTCTTGCTTTCCTATTAAAAAAACTGACCACACTAAGCAGGAGAGCACACCGTGGTCAGTTCTCTAGCTATGCTGGGAACTCAGTGTGCTCTCCTCCAGTAGTCAGACTTGTCCTGACACGCCCCTCGCTGCACAGCCATTCACTGGCAAGCTCAGTTTGCTGCTACTTCTCCTCCCCCCCAGCGCTTATGCAGCTGAGAACAGAGGAACTGTGATCACGCATAGTTACATTTTTATTGAAGTTTACAAGGAGAAAAAAGGGTATAAAAGAATACCAAAAAAAGGCAAAGGTAATGAACATAATGAAAGTTGTCCATAAGTAAGCAAGAGCATACAAGTAAAAATGAGATTACATCTTGAAGACAAACATAGTTACATAGTAGGCGAGGTTGAAAAAAGACACAAGTCCATCAAGTCCAACCTATGTGTGTGATTACTGGGAAAAAACAGGGAGGGGGAGGCGCCGACCTGAGTGTAGTGTTAAAATGATGACTTTAATAGGATAAGATTAAAAACACTTACAAGATGATAGAAGATTCATGCTTGTCAAAGTAAAGTGCAGTCCTGGCATTCCACATGGCTCTGTGGGTCCCACTGCTGTTCCGGATAGCTGGGAAGGATTGAGCAGCTGGCTGGAATGGATCTCAGTGTTTCTCCAGGAGCAAAGGAACCAAGCAGCTCCACACAGACCAGCATGGACTGTGGAACAGGAAGTGATGTCACCGGCGTCTGATTGGACCTAGGCAGGGCTGGAATCTTGTCGATCAGGGCTGCAGTGATGAAAGGCTACGCGCTTGGAGCTGACTGCTCCTTCTAATGGCCTGCTGCCCTCTAGAGGAGGACAGATAGATATATATATATATATATATATATATATATATACATATATATATATATACAATAGAGAGCATGTGGGTGTGACCGTGGAACTGGAACTTCCAGCAGACCAATCAGTAAACAATAAATTATAGCAAGGGGCAAGGTGAAGCAGGGGTTAACAGTCTCGGATTGACAAAAAAAAAATATATATGGAAAAAAAAAATTTTTCAAAAAAATGATACACATGGAAATATTTGAAGCATAGTTCTCTTCTATATGTATAGAAGCCTATTGAAAATGTTGATAATGTATGAAGGGCCAAGCAAGTAAAATAGAAAAAAAGGGGGGGTTAGTATGCATGTAAACATGAAGAGGTGATGGAGGGGGAACAGGCTGTATTGTAAAGAATTAATAATAATAATAATGAACAGTAAAAATAAAGTTGGTGCTGTGTTCTCCCTAGTTTGTATACCAGGGATGTATATGCGTGTGTGTCCCCTCATGGTGTGGATACCAAGTGTGGTGCACCTAATGATGGATCATGCAACATGCATATATGTCTGCACATACACATATATACATACACACATACATATACACACACAAGTGGGGTGCACCTAATGATGGATTATGCAACATGCATATATGCATGACTATACTGCCATGTGTGTGATTATATGTCAGTATTACATTGTATATCCCTGTATGTTGTGGTCGTTCAGGTGCTTATCTGATTGTTTTTTGAAACTATCGATGCTCCCCACTGAAACCACCGCCTCTGGAAGAGAATTCCACATCCTAACCGGTCTTACAGTAAAGAACCCTCTATGCAGTTTAAGGTTAAACCGCTTTTCTTCTAGTTTTAGTGAATGACCGTGTGTCTTATTAAATTCCCTTTTGCTGAAAAGTTTTATTTCTATTGTGGGGTCACCAGTACGATATTTGTACATTGAAATCATATCCCCTCTCAAGCGTCTCTTCTCCAGAGAGAATAAGTTCAGTGCTTGAAACCTTTTCTCATAACTAATATCCTCCAGACCCTTTATTATTTTTTTTTTTGCCCTTCTCTGGACTCTCTCTATTTCCAGTACATCCTTCCTGAGGACTGGTGCCCAGATCTGGACAGCATACTCCAGGTGTCACCGGACCAGAGTCTTGTAGAGCGGGAGAATTATTGTTTTATCTCTGGAGTTGATCCCCTTTTTAACGCATGCCAATATTCTGTTTGCTTTGCTTGCATCAGCTTGGCATTGCATGCCATTGCTGAGCCTATCATCTACTAGGACCCCCAGGTCATTTTCCATCCTAGATTCCCCCAGAAGTTCTCCCCCCAGTGTATAGATTGCATTCATATTTTTTCCATCCAAATGCATTATTTTAAAATTTTCTACATTAAACCTCATTTGCCATGTAGTCGCCCACCCCATTAATTTGTTCAGATCTTCTTGCAAGGTTTCCACATCCTGCGGAGAAGTTATTGCCCTGCTTAGCTTAGTATTGTCCACAAATACAGAGATTGAACTGTTTATCCCATCCTCCAAGTCGTTTATGAATAAATTAAATAGGATTGGTCCCAGGACAGAACCCTAGTGGACCCCACTTTCCACCCCATTTATCACCGCCCTCTGAACTCACCCTTGTAGCCAGTTTTCAATCCATGTACTCACCCTATGGTCCATGCCAACGGACCTTACTTTGTACAGTAAACGTTTATGGGGAACTGTATCAAATGTTTTTGCAAAATCCAGATACACCACGTCTACGGGCCTTCCTTTATATAGATGGCAGCTCACCTCCTCATAGAAGGTTAATAGATTGGTTTGGCAAGAATGATTCTTCATGAATCCATGCCGATTACTGCTAATGATACCGTTCTCATTACTAAAATCTTGTATATAGTCCCTTATCATCCCCTCCAAGAGCTTGCATACAATTGATATTAGGCTAACTTGTCTGTAATTCCCAGGGATGTAACTTGGTCCTTTTTTAAATATTGGTGCTAAGTCAATACAAAAATTCCAGGTAGGTGAGGTAAGTAGGAGCCATTCAATGGAGGGATGCCTTTGCACCCTGCCCGACCCCGCACCATCATCAACACGGGTGCGGCAGGGCAGGCAAGTACTACCCAGAGCACCACCCAAGAAATTCATTTGTACATGGTCCTACACCCGTCTGAGAAATATGAAAAGCAAATAATTAACAAACATGCCTCATGGTTTACTATATATCATGGACAGAGAGAAAACAAAAGCAAAGAAGTAAAATCAGTTCCAATTGGGCAATAGTAGGTGCATCTCTGAGAGAAATATGCGGTAATGCATACACTATTGGGGTAATGGACGATTATGGCATTTAATCAATAGAGATCTCTGAGGAATAATACATCCAACCTGACCATATACCTTTAAATTTGTCTTGTTGGTCTTTAACCATATGAACCCATTGTTGAGCCTGGGGAAAAAAGGTATTTATAATGTTTTTTTTATATCTGTACAAAAATGTTTTGCCTTTCATTTCTATTTTACACTGGATGGGTTGTTTTACAAGGTGATCATTTACAATCACTTTAAACAACATGAAATAACCCTTGCAACACTTAAAGTGGAAGTAAACCCATCCATAATGTAGCACACCCATTGGTTGTGCTCTCAACCAAACTGTCAAACCATCCAATGGCTGGTGTCATAACTGATCACTCGTGCAGCATCATGCCAGTTGTAGATTAAACAGAGGCAAAGATGACAGATTCCTCTGCTGAAAACGATAGGAGGGGGTTTACTTACACTTTAAGTGAATTAAACCTCAAAAATAATTTTAGTGGTAAAGCTGCTACTCCAAAGTGTGAAAAATCACTATGCATTAAAAATTGAAGCGTGGGGGTGCTAAACTCGAATCGATACTCCAAACAGTGACTAAAAGTAGATTAAAAGTGTTATAAAGGTGTTTGATTAAAGTTCAGTGATAATTAATCTTAAAGTGCAAAGTGAAAATGAAACAACAGAAAATCAGGAAACAATTGTGCCAAAAAAATTGATGAGTTTCAAATAAAGTTAATAAAGCGTTCTTCTAAATAAAAAGCGTCTTAATAAAAATAACGTTTATATCATGATCACCAATTTCATTTCCCCCCAATGTGCTCTATTGGAATGACACTCATTAGATAGCCATGACCCCTTTAGTTAAAAAAAGAAGGTCAAAAATCGCCTGTTTGTTAGATTTTTTGATGAGTCTTCATACTTGACCCACACCTATCATGGATCCACAGTATCACTCCTCCTCTCCACTTAAAGGATAAGTTCACCTTTGGGAACAAGTTACATGTTCCACCTGTTTTTAGTGTGGAACATGTAATATCCTCCCAGTGCTGCAGGCGTCGCCCACTGCTTGTTCTCCCTGTGACAGTGGTAAGGGGAGAATATCCCTGTACTAGCTGTCACTTTTTGAAAACAGTGCCTCTGTGCAGGGCATCACCGACATGGCTGCATCATTCATGCATAGAGCTCTGTGTATTAATGAACTACAAGTCCTGATTTTCTTTGCAGCTGTCAGCTTGTAGTTCTCAATGTACTACCACGGCGCTTTGAGCGCCGTGGTAGTTAATTGATTCTTCCTGTCAGAATATATCGGTTTCCTCATACGAGGCACGTGCAAGCAGATACACTGACAGATCTGCAGGAGACCTGCATGGCATCAGCGATCTGCTGATCATTGGTGCAATGCTTTAGAGCAGAGATATGCAATTAGCGGTCCTCCAGCTGTTGCAGAACTACAAGTCCCATGAGGCATAGCAAGACTCTGACAGCCAGAAGCATGAAAGCCAGAGGCAGAGGCGCGATGGGACTTGTAGTTTTGCAACAGTTGGAGGTCCGCTAATTGCATATCCCTGCTTTAGAGGTTCCTGCAACAAAAAATTATAAATGCTCCTGCTCCTGTTCCTGCAAAAAAATGTGCATTTATTATTTTATTTTTTTTAAAGTAAGTTTAAAAGTGTTATCCTTTAACATCACAGTTAGCTATGTGAGATGATAAAGCTAGAACATTAGTAAACAAAAAAAAAGTCGTATAGGCATAAATGCTAACCATAATATTGGTGGAAAGGCCACTTTGAAAAGCTTTAGGAACCGTTTAGCACATCTAAAGTGCTAATGTAGGTTGATGATTCGGGGTCAAAACGACAACAGGCTGCTTTTATTGTCTTTCATACCATCACACGGGTGAGAATTTTCTCTCAGAAGGTGCTCTCTCATTTTGAAAATGAAGTTTGAAAGATCATTTTCCCCAGAGCTTAATAAATGAGGGGAAGCTCCGCTGACTTCCATCACCCAATCATGTGCAAGCAAAAATGCATTTTGTAAATTTTCCTACATGTGATTGGGTATTCTTTGCAACGTGACATTTCACGTCCACATTCTGGGGCAAATTCCCTTACAAAGTGCAACTACCCTTGCAAAGTGAACAGTCTATTTAATTTTAATAAATAAATCCTATTTAGTTCCTGTTAGTATAAGCCAGCCTTTTTAGCCTTACTACCAAGAATAAACCCTTAAAATAATTTATGTGCTTTAGGGAACCTCTGCTTAAAATTACATCTACTGTCAAGGTACATTAGCGTAATCAGTATGTTGCAGAAATATTAATAAAGGAAAAATAAATGTATGTATATGAAATGTATACATGCCTAGCATATTACCACTCAGAGTAAAAAAAACACAGACAGTGAAAATTGTAGTATCCCTTTACATTAGTAGTAATTGAAGCTCTCCTTTATATTGCTGGTCAGTAATCGAAATGCCTTTACACTGGAGGTCAGTGTCTCCTTACGTTAACAATCAGAGAAAAAGTTTCCTTTACATTGGTGGTCATTATGAGTTGTGGCCCCTATACTCATAGGATAAGTGCGTCCTTACAATAATGGTCAGTGTAAGGAATTTGTTGTTACATTTGTGATCATTGTCAGGGCCATCTTTAATATTGACTGGACCCTGAGCAAACATTTTCTTGGGCCCCCCTCCATGCAATTTCGCTCACTACCTGCTCTGAGACAAACAATAAATAGCAGCTAGACTCAAAACCAGTTTACCGAATGAGATCAGGCAGCAATTGTGATTGGTTGCCAAAGGTTACAGTGTATCATAACCACTAACTGACTGGCTGCTAGAGGTTACAGCACACATTATGGCTCACTGATTATTTGCTAGAGGTTACAGCACATGACTTCTGCTTGTTAATTGGTTGCTAGAGATTACTGTACATCAATACTGCTCACTGATTGGTTGCCAGAGGTTACTGGACATCCTTACCACTGACAAATTGGTTGCTAGAGGCTACTGAACATTATTACTGCTCACTGATTGGTTGCTAGAGGTTACTGCATATCCTTACCGCTCAATGATTGGTTGTATGAGGTTATTGCACATCATTACTGCTCACTGAATGGTCGCCAAAGGTTATAGCACATTATCTCCTCACTGCCTGCACACCATGGACTGGGGAGGTGAGGGGACCCATCAATAGACAGAAAACTCTGAGGACTCCTGGGATCAGATGGCAATGCTTGGGGAGGGGGGGTGTGATTAGTGGCAATGCTGGGGGGTTGATGGGATCAGTGGCAGTGGTGGGGGATGGGATTAGTTAGTAGATGTACACTTCCGAATCACGTAGAGCAAAGCTAGAAATCTTTGGCAAGTACAATATATACTGTAGTGGGGGATTCTACACTGACCACCGATGTAATGAGGAATTTTCAATGACCACCAATGTGAGGGGGATTTACACTGACCACCAATGTGACGTGGATTTTGCACTGACCAACATGTAATGGGGGATTTTACACTACCCACCAATATAAAGAGGGATGTCTACACTGACACAAATGTAATAGGAGCATTTACACCAACTACCAGTGTAAGGAGGAATATACAATGACCTCCAATGACATCCAATGTTACAGGGGATTTACACTGACCACCAATTTAAAGGGGGATTTACACTGACCACCAGTCTAAGGGCAATTCTGCACTTACCACCAATGTGAAGGAAAATGTACACTGATCCCCAATGTAATGAAGAGTTTACACTGACGACCAATGTAATTGGGGATTACACTCACCACCAGTTTAAAGGGGGCTTCCACATGGTTCACCAATGTAAGGGAGGATTTTAACCTCCCTGGCGGTATTCCCGAGTGTTGGCTCAGGGTGGATTGTCAGTACCAAAAGCGGTAACCCAGAGCCACACTTGGGATCGCATTGCAGGATCCAGGCAAAATTACTTACCTTGTCCCCAGGATCCCATGATGTCTCCCCGCTCTGTGTGTGTGAGCCGTGTCCTCCGCTGGATCTATTACAGTGCCGAGCTCCTTTCCCTGCGAGCGTTGCGATGTATGGGGACGGAGAACAGCACCAAATTCAAAAAGTAAAAAACACAATACATATACAGTACACTGTAATCTTACAGATTATGTTACTGTATTAATTTATTTCACCTCCCTTTTGTCCCTAGTGGTCTGTCCAGTGGCCTGCATGCAGTTTTATATTATAAATACTGTTCTTTCTGCCTGGAAACTGGATATTGTCCATATGAACCAAAAAGCATCCCTTTACGACAAAAGCGGTTTTAGACCAGCTAGAAAACAGCAATAATAAATTAGAATCACTTGCAGAATTCAGCGATAGTGATTTGTGGGGAAAACCGTCATCAAATACTGAAAGTAATGACAGCAACAATTCTGCAACTGAGCAAATTTCAGTGTTTTTGATTTGATTACATTATTAAATAATTATTATTATATTATTATTAGTTATAATTATTTATAGTTATTTATTATATTATAATTTATGATTTCGTGTTTCAAACTTTATCATGTCTACTAGACTCTTGTTTTGACAGATTTAAGTGAGTTATTCCGAAGAATTACAGGCCTACAATATAAAACGCCAAATTTCCATGCAGATAATTGTACCACTTTCAGCATCAAAAATCTGACATAATCATACCGCCAAGAAGGTTAAACTGACCACAAATGCAAGTTTGGATTTTTTTTACCGATTACCAATATAAAGAGGAGTTTCTACGCTGCCCACTAATGTAATGGGGATTTACACTGACCACTAATGTAATAGGAGCATTCATAGTAACCACCGATGTTAAGAGGGATTTACACTGACCACCAATGTAAGGGGGGGACCTTCACACTGGCCACTAGTGTGAATGAAAGGATTGTACACCAAGCCCCAATGTAATGAGACGATTTACACTAACCACCAATCTAACAAACATTTATTTCCAAGTACACACGATCGGACATTGATCGGACATTCCGACAACAAAATCCATGGATTTTTTCCGACGGATGTTGTCTCAAACTTCTCTTGCATACACACGGACGCACAAAGTTATTGGAAAAACCGATCGTTCTGAACGCGGTGACGTGAAACACGTACGTCAGGACTATAAACGGGGCAGTAGCCAATAGCTTTCGTCTCTTAATTTATTCTGAGCATGCGTGGCACTTTGTGTGTCGGATTTGTGTTGGGAATACATGCAAAATTGCTTTCCTGACACAAGAAATGTGCTGCCCTTTAGCAGATACACAGCAGTACCATTAATTGTTAGTGACACCCTCATGCATAGGCTGAGATGTGCGTATTCACATGCACCAAAATTCAGGGTGCTGTGGCACCATGTTATTTTGAAAAAGTGTTCCACCTCCAATTTGCTTAACTTTGCTTAACTTTGCAGAACAGGCTGATGGTAGGCTTAATGACCACAGTTGTAGGCAAGACTTTCCAGACTTTCCAGCATGCCCCTTTACCTCCCTAGTGAGCAGCATTTAGCAGAAGTGATGGTGAATATGACCTCAGGGGACATGATTTATATATGAATGTCGCCTCTATTTACAAATCAATGCAGTTGGTCCACAACTATTTACATATCAATGTCACCTAATTTTTACATATTAATGCAGGTTATTAACATGTAAACACAGGGTCTGCAGGTGAGTCATCTGTACACGGCAATAGGACAGAGTTGAGCAGCATTAGTAACAGAACTTCACACTGAGATATTGGGACATAGCACGAGACTAAAACTTTAAGGGAAAAGGGAATTTAAACAAGTATGAGGCAGCTGCTTTGGGCCCCACAACAATGATGGGGCCCAGGGCAGCTGCCCCTTTTGCCCCGCCTTAAAAATCAGTGTATTGCCTTCTGTTGATCTATCGACTAGAATGATGCACACACCATCAGATGAGAAGTCAAACCACCACTGCTCACTGCTCCAGCAACTCCTAGTAGTCTCTGAAGGTATCCCAATGGTCCCATGGAACCTTGTTTGAGAAAGGCTGGTATACTGTAGTATAGGCAGTAGGAAATCCGCAGCTATGTTCAGTCTTGAAAAAATTATGAAAAAAGTGGTTAGGGAGATTTATGTACGAGGTGTGACAATTTAAATCCCAGAATTAAAAAATCTGTATTCTTCAAAAGATTGGATGAAATTTGAAGATGACGTTCTTTCTCATCTTTTGTCAAGATTCGGGGCACCATCTTTGAGGAAATCTTTCTTATACCCAAAATCCTCCCTTAGAATCTGCCATACTATTTCCCTTTCATGTTCAATTATTCTGCCATTATTCACACACTCAATCTTCAATCTGAGCGTACGAGGGTTTGCATTCTGTCCACATTTGCATCCGTTCTTTGTGTTTTTGGTTGCCCACTTTTTGCATCATCGTGGACATCTTCCAGCCCCTCCTTAAACCTTGTATGCCATTCAAAAACACTGGATTTCTTCATGGAATGTTCACCATAAGCCTGTTGTAACAGAATTAAGTTTAACTCGCACTTTTGCCAAATTTTCACACAACATTTTAACTTAATCTGCCCTTCAGGTTCCTGACGCTCATTTTCCACCAACAGCTCAACGCACTTACGTGTTATTTTTTCTACTACTCTGTAAAGACTAGGTCACCTGGTCTGCAACCCAGGAGAGTGAAAGTTAGAACATGTCGGAACACAATGGCTGTGTGACTCACCACCATAGTGCTATGCCGCCGGCATTCCAGGAATTAAATGGTCACACAATGTTCTCCAATTAAGCAGTGCCTGAAGTTCTTTCATGGGCTCCACAGAGTACCCAATACTTTTGTGAGGAAGAAGATGGGAAGGAACAAAAAGTAGTTTGGAACAAATGATAATGATAGCTGCCCTGAAACACATAATAAAATGTACCATACGGTATGTGATCCTGCTTTCTGGAATTCATATTCAGAAGATTTTAGGAGCAAACCAAACTGATGACCCTGAACAGAAACAGGCAGTACTGCTGATAAACTATGGTGCTAAAACGTTTGCAATTATTCCTCACTGCTCCAGCTGGTTCCAAAACCAAAAGTTATCAGGTGTTACTAGATATGTTAAAGGCACATTTTCTCCAACACCTTTAGCTGTTATACAGTGATTTCAGTTCCTCAAAAGAAAGCAATGTGCAAATGAATCAATATCTACGTGTATGGCAGGAGTGAGGCATTTAGAAGTGCAGAGAGTACAGAAGTTTAGAGAATTCTCAAATAAAATGTTGGCAGACCAAGTCATCTGTGGTGTTCCTAATGTGGTTATACAAGGCTAGCTTGCTGAGCCTATTCTTAATATAATGGCACAGGAAAAGGCCTTAGCACCAACAACTACACTGTTCAAAATCAGAATACTTTGTAAATCCCAAAGGTGCAGCAAATTAGTGCACCATAGCCACACTCAACAAAGGCAAACCCAAGATCACAAAAATTAACAGAACAAAACAAAATGACCAATAACAGCAATTAGCACCCATAAAACAAATTAAAGGAGTTGTAAAGTCACAAGGTTTTTTTTTTTTATCTTAATGCATTCTATACATAAAGATAAAAAGCCTTCTGTGTGCAGCAGCCTCCCTCGCCCCCCCCCCCCAATACTTACTTGAGCCCCATCCCTGTCCAGCGATGTCCACGAGTATTTTGGGAGTCTGAGACTCTCCCCCCTCATTGGCTGAGACACAGCAGTGTCGCATCGCCATTGGCTCCCGCTGCTGTCAATCAAAGCCAGTCAGCCAATGAGAAGAGAGAGGGGGAGCAGGGTCGGGTTGCAGCTCTGTGTCTAAATAAATACACAGAGCTGTGACTCGGCTCGTGTGCCCCCATAGCAAGCTGCATGCTGTGGGGGCACTCAATAGGAGGGAGGGGCCAGGAGCACAGAAGAGGGACCTGAGAAGAGGAGGATCTGGGCTGCTCTTTGCAAATCTGCTGCACAGAGCAGGTAAGTATGATATGTTTGTTATTTTTATTGAAAAAAAAAACAAACCTTAAGACCCCTTTCACACCAAGGCGCTTCAAAAAGGCCCTAAAACGCCTTAGCGTTATTACCGCATTTTTACAGCGTTTTAGGGGCGGTAAAATTAACGCACCGCTGCAGGCGTTTTAACAGCGTTTTTCAAGCGTTATGGAAGCATGGGCGTCAAAGAACAACCCCACCTCCCTACATCACTTCCTGTGTACTTCTCGTTGAGGTGAAAGAGAGTAAATAAAGAAGATGGAGTTCATGGAGCTGTTTTTGTTATTTGTGCTACTCTATTGGGAGCATATCCACCAACAGAGGCAGCACCGTCGCTATTGGGTTCAACCCATCCTCCAAGCGCACACCTCAATTGGACAATTGGCATTGCTATACGAGGACTTAAGAGTGCACCCAGACAAGTTCAAAAATTATACTCGGATGAGCATTGCAACGTAAGTATCTATATCCTAATCCCAATCCCACATCCCTAACCCTAACCCCGCTCCCACTAGTCCCAAATCCCTAACCCTAATCCAGCTCCCACTAGTCCCAAATGCCTAACCCTAATCCTGCTCCCACTAGTCCCAAATTCCTAACCCTAATCCTGCTCCCACTAGTCCCAAATCCCTAACCCCACTTCCACTAATCCCCAAACCAGAACCCTAATCCTAATCCCTCTCCCACTAGTCCCAAATCCCAAACCCTAATCCTGCTCCCACTAGTCCCAAAACCCTAACCCTAATCCCAATCCTAATCCCACTCCCACTAGTCCCAAAACCCTAACCCTAATCCCAACCCTAATCCTGCTCCCACTAGTCCCAAATCCCTAACCCTAACCCTAATCCCACTTCCACTAGTCCCAAAACCAGAACCCTAACCCTAATCCCCCTCCCACTAGTCCCAAATCCCTAACCCTAATCCCGCTCCCACTAGTCCCAAATCCCATTTGATGGTCTGTTTAATCATTCTGACATTCCCACAATTTCAGTCCTGTTGTTGTAGATGCTCTCATTTCTGCTTGCATGTTTATCTTTTTGTGAGATCATGTGACTTTTCTACAGCCCAGGGCGGATTATAGGCCTTTTTCAGGCGTTTTTACAGCATTTTCAATTCATTTCATAGGAGAGGGGCGTTTTTGAAGTGCTTTTTTCAACACCCAAAAGCTGCTCCAAAGATGCTGCTTGCAGGACTTTTCTCAACGCCCCGCCAGCGCAACGCCTCGGTGTGAAAGGGTCCATTGAGATGCATGGGGAGCGTTTTATGAGCGTTTTAATAGCGTTATTTTTAGCGCTAAAACTCTGCAAAAACGCCTTGGTGTGAAAGGGATCTTACAATCACTTTGAAATTATACTAACTATATATACTATACTATACTATACTATACTATACTATATTAAACCATCCATACAATTAAAATACAACATAGAATAAACAGCACAGATTAAAAAATAACAGAAAATCAAAGTACTAAAATGCAAATAATACACCACTTTCACTAGCATTACCCCAAATAATAATTAACATAGTCATGTGCTAAAGAAATTCATGCACCTGACACCAATGTACGCCCACTATTTAAAGTAATGACTGCACAGGTAGCTTGAGTGTCCCTTAAAGTCAGAGGTTATACATACAGTATACTGTAAGCCAGGCATGCTCAACCCGCGGCCCGTGACCTCATAGATATGGCAACCCGCACGTCCTCCTTGGGATGCATGCCGTTCTACTGAATGATTGCCGGTCCTCCATAATCTCAGTGGCTGTCCTACACCACCTGCTATTGTGGCTGACCCCCCTGCTCTTTTCTTTCCTGACACACAGACATGGGGAGAAGAGCCTTTAGCTGAGTAGATTACATCCAGTAGCATCCATTCAGGGGTTCTGCAGGTGGATTCCCACACTTGCGTGATGAGCTTGGTGTCATTTTGGGAGCATGTGAGTGCATTATGTGTCATTTTATCTTAATAAAGATTTTTATTGCACTATTAGGGTGTGTACTTCTCCGCTCTGTTGTTTTTTGTTTAGATTGTCCACAGTCCTTGCTTTGGCAATTCAAGGGATGGCTGCAAAGATCCTAAAATAGTGAAGGCTGCAACACTGTTTCGGAGCTTTTATGGCTGGTCACACCTGAGCGCGAGCGAGGGATTAATGGTGATCTGGTTAATAAAAAATTAGATTTTTGTGATTGTGATTAAACAGTGGGTAAACATCCAACAGGGATTGGTCCCACAAAAAAAGATGACCCTAATTGTTGTTTCATTTCATTGCGACCTGTGACCAGTTACTAAATTACGCCAAATTTTTTTTTTTTAAAAGTCAGCAGCTACAAATACTGCAGCTGCTGACTTTTAAAATATGGACACGTACCTTTCCAGGGCGCCCGCGATGTCGGCACCTGAAGCCGATCTGTCGCTCGGCTCTCAGGTGCTGCCGCCGCCATCTTCGGTAAGGGAATCAGGAAGTGAAGCCTTGCAGCTTCATTTCCCGGTTCCCTACTGTGCATGCGCAAGTCTCGCTGCGCAATCCGGATGGCCCCTGCTGTCTCTGGGACCCGTGTGTTTCCCAGCAGACAGCGGAGGGGGACGGGAAGAGGTGTAGACTCCCGCGGGAGTCTATGCCCGGAAGTGGGTGCAAATACCTGTATTATACAGGTATCTGCACCCCCCTCCCCCTGAAAGGTGCCAAATGTGACACGGGAGGAGGGGAGGGTTCCGAAAAGCAAAGGTTCAATTTTTGTGTGAACCTCCGCTTTAAGTGGCCCATGCTCTTCAAAAGTTGAGAACCCCTGCTGTAAGAAATGCTGTCAGACAGCACCCTAGTGCTGATCTCACACATTGGGTAATTGTCAGGCAAATTTAGCCAGCTTCAAATTTCAAAAGGATCGAGGCAGCCTACTACCAACACTTAACATCATTGTATTAAATCAATTGCAGTTGTTTTGCAGTAAATTGCATTTATCCATTTGGTCATTTTTGCTATTGAAAGCTGGTAATACATTTTTGTTGCCCATCATAGCAGCAACTTATTCCGAATTATGGTGCTGTAGAAGCTTAGGTAATTATCACTCATTGGGGTGCATTTCAATTCAAATGCCCTCAGGTGGCATATTTCAGCAATGCATGAAAACTCAGATTTCTGGTGTTGTAGCATTGTTTGAGAACATCCTAATTATGGGCTAATGTGAGAATATGCTTGCTGAACACTTGGCAGGCATTGAGATGAATTGAAAAAGTGTGAGTTGAGATCTAACGATGTAACTTTCTTAGGATATCTTATTGGTGCCAAATATTGTCTAAGAGAAAGCAAAAGTGAAAAACTGTGCTCTTGAGCCAAGTCCCAACAAGATATCTGAATATGTATAATCTTTAACGGTTTTATCACTTCCTCTTGCCCACAAGACAAAAATTTCAGAAACTCTTCATTGCCTGCAACAGGGTTCAATGGACAAATGCAAAAAAATGGGGGGAAAAAGCTGTGGGACTTTAAATGAGGCACAATTATGTATATATGCCTCCATCCCTATTCAGGTACAAAAGAGGAGGGAATTTGGGACTTTGAATGAGGCAATTTGACTTGATAAGTGTAATTAGATATAAGTTTATTGGTGTGTTGGCATATGGCTGGATATAAATACATAGCATAGACATATAGCACATACACAGGTAATTTCATATATATACACTGTATAGCATGGATCGTCATATTAACATCCATATGCACACACACAAAGGTTAGGCAGCACAATCACCTTTGCAGTACACAGCAGTTTAGGATATAGATTAGTACCAGATGTGTGGAGGTATGTATGAGAAATAATGAAATACGTTAGAATAAAATTGTTATATATAGAGATGGGGTCCTTAAAAAGCATGTGGCTACATCCTAAAATTCTGACGCTTTTCATGTATTACAACACTTCTTCAGGGGTGAATGTTAAGGAATATCTGCAAAAGACAGAGTATAAGTATATCTAGTTTTCAAACTAAATTTTATAACAAGAAAGAGAGTTCCTGATCCTAAATACTTACATACAACCAAAGGCAGAAAATATATATATGCAGCTGTGAAAGGCGGGGACCGTCAGAGCTTGAAAATGTGTCTGTCCCAGGAGCTGAGGTATTGAAGAACCCCACAGAAGTGGGACCCAGGCAAAACAACCCCACAAAAAGAAATATCCATTTTCATATTGTGGTAGGGCGTTATGGCCAAAGATAAATTAGGCAGCAGGGTCTGTATTGGATAAATAAAATATCCATCAGATGTTATACATAGTGAAAATAAAAGTGAATAGAAACTGGATACCAAGATGAAAAATTGAAGAGAAAACATGCACAAACAGGGTTGTGGTTGTAGACCACAACCTGTGTGGGAAGTGGGAGTGATGAGTAACCATAAGTGAGGACACCTTAGATAACCCGATGGACAGGATTTAAAATAATTCTCAGATTTTCCCGAGAGTTAAGCAGCTACTGATCACACTTACTTCTTGTCAATTATGATGACAATTGACCAATAAAATAGAAGGCATGGCCACACTTACTAAATGCCAAAATGCCACCTCCTAAATTGTGCTGTCAGGCTCTGCTTGAATTTGATAAAAATACCACTTTCTAACCGTTGAAACCACTAAGCAACTTATTGACTCTCTTGTTTTCTCATGCCTTGACTATTGTAACTCCCTCCTCATTGGCTTACCTCTCCATAGGCTATCCCCTCTTCAGTCTATCATGAATGCCGATGCCAGACTCATCCACCTTACCAACCGTTCAGTGTCCCCCACATCCCTCTGCCAATCCCTCCACTGGCTTCCTGTTGCCCAACGAATAAAATTCAAAACACTAACAATAACATACAAAGCCATTTACAACTCTGCCCGAGGTACATCACCAATCTTATCTCCAAATATCATCCAAATCGTCCTCTCCGTCCCTCCCAAGGTCTCCTGCTCTCTAGCTCCCTTGTCTCCTCCTCCCAAGCTCATCTCCGGGACTTATCCAGAGCCTCTCCCATCCTCTGGAACTCATTACCCCAATCTGTCTGGTCATCTCCTACTCTGTCCACTTTTAGACGATCCCTGAAAATGCATCTCTTCAGGGAGGCCTATCCTGCCTTCAGCTACCAACCAAATCTTCTACTTCCCTCATCAGTTCATCCCTCACAGTCACTACCTTTTGTTTCACCAGACCCTCCCTAATAAATTGTAAGCTTGCAGGAGCAGGACCCTCCTAACCAGGGCTTTTTTTCTCAAACAATAGGTGCTGGAACTCAACCACGACCCCCCAAAACCCCTCCCCCCACACACCCTCCAAATCACATCAAATAGTGGGTGTGGTCATATTTCACAAACAGTAGAAGGGTCTTAAAAGGGCATTAAATATCAGGATTGCATTACATACAGAGTGCAGAGTTCATGGGGGTTACAAACAGAGTGCAGAGCTGTCACTTGTAAACACAGAAACAAAACTTCTGTGTTTACAAGTCATTGTGGTGAGCAGGCACCAAAGGGTCTGAGCCAGAGGTGGTGGAACTGAGTTCCACCAAGTTCCCCCTGAAAAAAAGCCCTGCTCCTAACCCTCTTGTAATGAATTGTATTGTTGCTGTATTGTCTCCCTTTATATTTTAAAGCACTGAGCAAACTGTTGGCGTTATAAAAATCCTGTATAATAATAATAAGCCACTTTTGGAATTGCAATTAATAGACTGTTGTCTTTTTTTACATGATTTGTAGAAGTGTCACATTGAGTAGTTAGGATTACACCCTTCTATATGAACCAGGGTGCTCTGAGCCTTGTGACTTGGCAAGTTCCCGACTGCCAAGTACCACCCTTATTTTAAGCTTCAATGTTATGCCGCGTACACACGGTCGGACTTTTCGTCTACAAAAGTCCAACGGACGCTGACGGACTAAAGCTGGCTGGTAATCCGATCGTGTGTGGGCTTCTCCGGACTTTCAACGGACTTTTTTAGCCTCAAATCCGACGGACTTTAGATTTGAAGCATGCTTCAAATCTTTACGTCGTAACTACGACGGACCCCGAAGTCCGCTCGTCTGTATGCTAGTCCGACGGACAAAAAAACGACGCATGCTCATAAGCAAAAACTAAACGGAAGCACTCGGTCTAGTAAAACTAGTGTTCGTATTGTAGGTAGCACATTCATCACGCTGCAAAATCTGTGATCGTTGAATGCAGCGCATTTTATTTCTTCTTTACGAAGGCTCTATAAAGAACGAAGGTGTTTTGCTGTTCATAATCAGAGTTCTCCCAAACTGATTTCTGGATTCTTTTTCTCTTTGATCTCATGAATGATATAGTATGCATTTTAAAAACAATGTTTCCATACTAATAATACTTTTTCCCCTTTTTTTTTTTTAGGTTTGTAAAGTTACCACAAAGAACCCATTATTCTGTTTTTTTTTTTATAGTGATTATTTTTTAGTTTTTAGATAAAGTTAACCCAAAGCACCGTTTTTGGTTACGTAAATTTTTTGATTTTCAAGACTTACCACTTGAACATTATTAACATTAGTAATGTATTTTTGGTGTGTTTTTTTTCAAACTCAATGAGATTGTTGTCCCTTGTTAATTTAACATTGTGTGTAAAATCAATGATTTCAAAGAAAAAACATAAAGTCTTTTGCTAAACTCAAAAAATGATCCATTTATTCATGGTCAAAATAAAATAAAGAGGAAGTCAACGCTGGAAAAAGTCGGTGTACCAGAAAATTGGGATCTTGCGGAGTCCATATAAGAGGGAGCACAATCTGGTCCAAGAATCCCAGAGATCAACAGCACCAGCAGATGATCTAGATGTCCCCAGACTGTGGTCCTACAACAGCCTGCGTCTTCTGTCAGACCAGACTGAACCCAGGTCATCATTTTCTTCTCTTCCCTGCAGCCTTTCCTCCACGCTGCCCTGCAGCCTTCCCTGTAGCCTTCTTTTGAGGCTGTGGCTCTGGTGTTTCAGTTGTGGCAGGAGGAGGAGGAGGAGGAGGAGGAGGAGGAGGGGGGGCTGCCTCATGTAGTTGGGTGTTTTGTGTTAGCGTGCCCTGCAGCCCCTTATGGATTGTTTCCCCAAATAGGCGCTCACAAATGAGGCGCTGCTCCCTATTCATCTGAAGAAGCCTGCTGGCTAAGTAGCAGCCATAGGATTCTTCCGCTTCGGGGGGGCTCCTTAAAAAACGGGTGGCCTCTTGCATGAGGCGCAGGGATGCGTCCTGTGTGACCATCCCCTTCCTGGCCCTTTTTTTGGGAAGGTGGAGGGGAGGCACTTGGGATTCGGTCAGGCTCCTACTGGGCCCAGCCACCTCACTTGGCCCAGCCACCTCACTTGGCCCAGCCACCTCACTTGGCCCAGCCACCTCACTGGGAGCAGCCACCTCACTGGGAGCAGCCACCTCCTGCCTGACACTGGGCCCAGCCTCCTCCAGGATGATGGTGAATCCGGCCTCCTCCAGGCTGTCCATGGGCCTGGTCTCCTCCTGCCTGCCACTTTCCCCACATTCCTCCTGGATGGACTCATCCTGTGTATAAAAAAAGGACAATAGTTTGAGTATATTTTTTTGGGTTCATCAATGACACACAGTTTGCTTCTCATGAATAGCAAATTCAATGTGAATACTTCTCTTTAATAAAAGAGTCTAATCAGACACCCTAATTATTTCAAGCAGGTGCCAAACATATTTAGCCACTACTGTCAATTGATATGTATACACAATTTTGAGTGCCAAATTATTTTAGACAATTATAACATCCAGTTAACATCATTAATATTAGTACAGTAAATATTTGTTAAAATAATTTACCTGACTCCAGATGGTCATATCTGGTTCATCCAGGATGGAAGACCCAGCTTGCTCCTCATCAGCCTCTGCTGGGGTGGAGGGAAGGGTGGAGGGAAGGGTTGAAAGTGATGGCCTGGCTTCATTCTGGTCATCCAGAAAACGGAGTTGATTATAGTACCACAGCCTGGGTACATAAACATCATCTGCTGATGCTCCTGATCTCCTTGATTCCTGGATCTTCTTATGCTCCCTCTTATACATGTTCCTCAAGACCCCAATTTTCTTGAGCAATGTCTCCATTGTTGCTTCCGGGATGGTCGCCTGGACAAAGGCCAGAAGTCTCTCCAGCGTTGACTTCCTCACATGCTTAGCATAATACTGAGGGTGTTTCACCTCCCACAAATTCCTCATCTCTCGAT